>NC_056744.1:1210902356-1210992356 GCF_019279795.1 Protopterus annectens | reverse complement strand
AGCCATAAGAAAATGTATTCTTCCTGAGTATCTTCACAAGGTGGACCCTGTTTTTCAAAACCTCACCAAGGCGACACTGACATATAGACTGCATTTACACAGCATATATCATGGACAGAAGTAGGATAAAAATTAAAAAAGAAAGCTGAGTGCACAAGACCCAGGATAAAAAAAGTGCCAAATCCTGGTAGGCACACTGGTGCCAGGACTGGAAAACATGACAGTGTGGAATCCTCAAAATATGGAAACATCCCTAAAATGGGGTCAGGCCAAGCCCAGGGGAAGGATGGCCCCCCTGTTGTAGAAGGAAGTAGTAATCCATAAAAATCGCAAAAACTGATAGGCCAAAGAAGAGCCATAAAGATGATAAAGTGAACTATTGAGGACAAGAAAGAAAGTATGTATTGTTGCTGTTATGCAAAAAGCCCAGAATTTCCAGACACAAGATATACAAAATGATTAAGAAATTAAAGGGAAAAAAATACTGCCACAAGAAAAAGTGTTAGAAGCTTTCAAATAAAAACATATTCATTAATACAACGGATTTGTGAAAAACAGTATATACATCAAGAAACATTGATCTGTTTGGAAAAAGAAGCATCTGGGGAAGTGAGAAAATATAAACAACAAAACGTAGGGATTTGAAAAGTATAAAAAAATATGGACATGGGAAAGAAAAAGAGATATGATATGGTGTAATATTTATGCAAAGGAGAAAGCCAAATTAATCAATATAAAGAAGGCAGCCCCAAAGATATTTGAAGACAAATACAGTCAAAGACATCCAGATATGGAAAATTTCACAATAAAGAAAATAATATCAAAAAGAGGGAATGTAGAAAAGAAGATTAGTAAAGCAGAGGTTAAAAAAATAGAAGGTGAAGTTATGGAGTACCTGTGAAGTGAAGGATCTGGTGTAGAAGGTCTAACACAGGTTACATCACAGCAAGATGGAGCGAGTCCACAAAGTAAGGAGAAGTAGAAAGATCAGGAGACATCTGAAGAAGAAATATGGACATGGGAAAGGAAAAGAGATTTAATATGGTGTAATATTTATGCCACGTAGAAAGCAAAACTAACCAATACAAAAAGAGCAGCACCAAAGATATTTGAAGAGAAATACAGGCAAACAAATCCAGGTTTGGAAAACTTTACAATACAAAAAATAAAAAGACAAAGAGGAAAAGTAAAAAAGGAGATTGGTAATGGAGAAGTTAAAGAAATACAAACTGTGGTTATGGAGTATGAGCAAAGTGAAGGATACAGTGTGGAAAATCTAATTCAGAAAGCACCGCAACAGGATAGAGCAATTGATATCAAAATTAAGGGGAAACCAGTGGAACAGGAACCATTGCTCAGGTGCCATATGAAGATATTTTGGAGCCTTCCACAGGAAACCAGTATAAATGTTCACTTCAAGCTGGACAGCAAAGGAAGGAACAGGAAACTGTGGAAACTCTTACGCAGTCAAGGCTGAGGAGTGATAGGTCAGTGAGTTCCCATATGACAGAGCAACAGATGGCACAAGATGAAACTGAAGAGAATGTGCCACAGGAAAATGCTATAGAGATTTCTATAGAATGGCCGCAGGAAATCAAAAATAAAAAATGTGCCCTCAGTTTAGAATAAAATGAGCTAAGAGAAGAGTTGCTTGATTTAATAGAGATAGGTGGTGGTGCTGTGGTAGCATTGTCGCCTCACAGTAAGATGCTGTCCGGTTCGATTCTCAGCTAGAGCATCTTCTGCGTGGAGACATGCATGAATGGGCATACCTTCGTTGAAGGTTGTGCATCAGGGCTGGTAACTCGGCATGTAAAAATCAACTACCAATCATTAGCGGACCGGAGTTCTGCTGTGGCGACCCCTAACCGGGAAAAGCCGAAAGACACAACAAGCTAGATATGTTAAGATCAATGAAGGAAATAGACTGCAGAAGGTCAATAAAACCCATAAAGTCAGAAGTTTGATAAAACAAATCAACACAGTAATTAGGACTGTCCATAGAGATCCATGCGAGATAACAGAAGTAAATAGGATATATTACTGTGCAGCTAAGTTAGTAACTGACAAAGTTCTACCACAAGAACACAGGCTAGTGAGGGAAAGAAAGGGGAAAAATCAAATACCATCATGGAAATATCGAATACAGAAAACTATAAAGCAATTAAGACAATAAGTATTACTGTTAGAATAATATAGAAGAGGGAACAGATCAGCAAAAATACTAAGAAATACGTGATAAAAGCAATGCGGAGTATTAGAACAGACCAGGATCTATCATGCACGATCGCAAATAACAAACTAAAAATCTCAGGACAGGTGTAAACACATAGAAGATACACAGATAAATATAAAGGAAAAGTACAAAATAAGCAATTTATTGATGACCCAAAAAGTGAGAATTGGGAAACAAGATAAAAGGAACTGAAAGACCGCCAAAAAAAAGAAGTAGTAGATACATTTTGGAGAAGTATCTATGAAGATCCTGTGGAACAATACAAAGATACTAAAAGGATAGATGAAGTAAAAGAAAGAAAAAGAAGTTTAAAGCTACAGATATGAAATGGGATGAAGTAACAGCCAGAGAGATTGAAACAAAGTTAAGAAAAACCTCTAATTAGAAAACCCCAGGCCCAGATGCAATACCTAACTTTTGACTAAAAGTAATAACATCTTTGCTCGAAGATTTAGCCATGAGTAAGAACTATTTATATGTGCACCCTGAGCAGACACCAACCTGGCTAACAACAGGAAAAACAATGCTCCTACTTAAGACTGAACCTGCAAGCTACCCTAAAAACTATAGACCAGTAACTTGCCTTCCAAAGACATATAAACTGTACATGGGAATTGATAATGACAGAGTTTATAGTAATTTAGAAGAAAACTCAATTATGGCAGTAAAACAAAAGGGCAGTTTATAGTCATTTAGAAAAAAACTCAACTATGGCAGTAAAACAAAAGGACAATAAAAGAAAGTCATATGGAAAAAATGATCATTTTATGTTAAATAAAGTCATAGTGGAGAACTGTAAAAAAGGGAAGATGGCATGGATTGACTACAAAAAAGCATTTGATAGTATCCCACATTCAAGGATAATAGAGTGCTTAAAACTGTATAAGATACACCCTACACTAACCAACTACATTACATTAAGCGCTTAACCATCATTTGTTCTGGATCTTGTTTTTATGTATCGTGTCCATTGGGATTATTAAAACGTTTTGAACTAAGTGAGCAGCGTTTTTCTTGGCAGCACTACCATCCTTTTGGCTATTGTTGGTACACTAGCATTCTTCCACTTTTCAATTAAGCCATGATAAAGGACAAATTATTATTCCAGGGATAAAAATTCAAAGGGGGATATTCCAGGGTGACTCTTTCACCACTGCTATTCTGCCTTGCTCTTAACCCATTAAGCTGTCTACTTAACAGATTAGGTCATGGCTATAATTTGACCCCTAGAAAACAGCAAAGTGTAAAAACTTCTCATGTTCTCTTTGTCGATGATTTAAAACTGTATAGGTCATCAGAAGAGGAACTGAAAGCACACCTGCAAGTTGTAAAACTTTTTCAGATGATATAAGAATGTCATTTGGTCTTGATAAATGTGCAAAAGCTACCTTTAAAGCAGAAAAACTGCAACACCAGGAAAACATCAGTTGGGACAAGAATGTGATATAAAAGAACTTGAACAAGAGGGAGTGTATAAACATTTGGGAATTGATGAAGGATCAACAATAAAATGTGAACAAATGTGAAAAAAAAACTTAGTAAGGAATACTTTAGAAGACATAAATTAATCCTGAAAACGGCGTTGACATCTAGGAACAAAATCCAAGACGTAAATCAGTATGCCCTTCCTGTCCTAATCAACAGTTTTGGAGTGATTGATTGGCCTCAAAATGTGTTGGATAGATTAGACAGTAAAACAAGAAGGATGCTTTATGCTCACCAAATGATTTATAAAAATCAGTGCATACCCAGATTATATATTCCCCATTCTGAAGGAGGAATGGGCCTCCTTGAAACTGATTACATGTATAGAGCTGCAATTGTGGGACTCCACATATATCTGCTGACCTTGCAAGACCCAAATGTAGTGAATGTTTTGAAACATGAGGAGAATAAATCTTAAATGACTTCTCTGCTTAATCTAGCAGAAGTATATCAGCGTCAAGCAGGAATGGAAATCAAAACAGAAGTAGATAACAATCAGGCAGCAACTGAATGTGCCAAAAAAACAAAAGAAAAAATATGAGGTGAAGGACCAGATGAGAAGGCAAGAAATGTGGAAAATGCATAAATATAGTTGCAAGTATAGAAAACTTCTGGAAGAACCTCATGTTAATCAGGAACGAATGCAGGAATGGTTAAGGAGAGGTGAATTTACATCAAGAGATGAAAGGTTAATATTGGTGGCACAAGATAGTCGGCTACGTATACATTGCTTTACAAAATCCATTGAACATATGGGATAAACAGACAAATGTAAGTTTTGTAAAACAGAATTGGAAACAGTTGCACACCTCGTTGCTGGGTGTGACATACTAATGGCAGAAGGACTGTATACTGAAAGGCATAATAATGTGGCAAGACTGTTGCACTGGGGATTGTGCAAACATTATGCTATTGAAGTGGCTAAAAAACACTGGAAACATGAGCCACAAAGTATCATAGAAAAAGATGAAGTCTACATCACGTGAGATCATCCATTATCAACAGTTCAAAAGATAGATGTTAGAAAACTGGATATAGTAGTCCATGAAAAGAAGACAAAAGTAGCATTGATCATTGAAATCGCCACACCCAATGACTACAGTGTCTTGCGTACAGAGAGACACAAAGTCATAAAATATCAAGATTTGCAGGCAGAAATTAGAACAATGTGGAAGAAAGATACCCGGACAGTTCCAATAGTAGTAGGAGCAATGGGTCTTATAAAAAATATCTACAATCGTATTTAGATATCTTACCAATACATGCAACTCCATATGAATTGCAGAAGGAGTCATTACTGGGCACATTGTGGGTGCTGCAAAGAGCACTATTGACTGACATCAAAGATTGAAACAATACCAATTTCATGAAGTTTAATCGTAATTTGACTTAGGAATGGGGTCCATTCCCATCTTTGTATTAGAAACCCAAAAGATTTGGAGAAATTAAAAAAAGAGCATACCTAATTGTTGGTTATTTATCCAAAAAAAATGTCTGATCAAGCATGGAAGGCCACTACTGTTGCTGTCTATCTTATCTGTCCCCTTCCTCAGTAATCTTTAACAATCTACAATCAACACAACACACAAAATTTAAGCAATCATACAACATTGCAAAATTTACCACCAGCATTTCCTAACAGATTGCACTGCTGTCCTGCTCTCAAAAAGCTAAGCTGACTCAAATTCCTCAACCTTCTCAAACTCAACCAATTAAAAATATCACAAATAATCCACCACAATCCACAAGCCTCGTCCAGGCTCAACAACCTATTGCAGTGACATACCCCCTCTTATACTCTCTGTTTATCTGAGAGATGTCTGGCAAATGTGACTCCCTCACAGGCCTCACATAGAGATTCACTAAATGTTTGCCATGTGACAAAACTGTAGACCTCACTCCCAATCTCCTGCCAAATAAATGCACCAAAACTTTCAGACAGGATGCAAAATCATTCCTTCTTGACACATGGCAATGCAGTGCTCTCAACTACCTGACTAGCTCCTCCTCCTCCTTCCACCTCTCTGCACACACTAGCATGCTGCTACCACCAACTACAGCACATCTCTTGCGCAGACTCACATCTTCTAAACTACGCATCATCAGAATGCTCCAGTATTGAATCGCTGACCTTCTTAATGTACTCATCTACTTCTTTTCCTAAACCCATATCTTTCTCTGGCCACCACATACCTCCCTTTGCATATTTCCTGTTATATATTCCTCACTAACTCATTACTCACAAAACTTCATCTCTATCTCATCTCACACTAATCTTCTGTATCCTTACCCAAGGCTCTAATTTCCAGTACGCAATAATTATGACTCTCTCTCTCTCTCTCTGTATATATATATATATATATATATATATTTTTTTTTTCCCCCATGGTTATATCAGCCAAGCCTAAGCACTCAGTTATCAATGCTCCTGAATACTTAAATGCCTGTCTCCAATACTGCCTTTTTATAAATCAGTCCTTTAAACAATGTGTATTGCACCGTGTAACCACCACAAATGTCTTTGTATTAATTTTTTCTAAAAGATTCACTTTAATTTAAGTGTTCTAGAGTGCTACCTCGAAAATTGTCTTTGTATATATTTTATAAAACATTCACGTTAATGTATGCTTATTGTATACTGTAATTAATTCATTGCTGAACTTTTGATATGTCTCTGTTATAATTTTATAAATGCTTTTGCTTTAATAGATGCTTTGCATATTATCATAATAACTTTGTATATGTAACCATGAAGCATTTTTCCCTAGACCTCGGCTGAAAAGGAAGTTTAATTCCCTGTCAGACTTTCCTGGTAAATAAATAATAAAGCATTTTCTCCAGCAGTAAATTCTTATTCTGTTCAAACAGAATACATTTCAGGGATATGACACTAAAGAAAAAGGCACCAGTCAAAGAAACTGCTGACAGGCAACAGTAGAAAAATGAGGAAACTGAGTTCACACACTGGCATCTATACATTTAAAGAAGGTCTGGGTTTGCATGAGTAATTATTATTGGAAGATGGAATATTCTTATTCAGTATCATTGCTATGCTATAGATATATTATTTCATTTTCTGTGTGCATTCTTACAAATGAAAAATTTTTATTGTAATCCTTAACAAAACAAAGAAAATGATATTCGTATATATCAAAACCTAGCAAGGCAGCCAGATACATTCCCCCAGTACACAAGATATATTAGCTTATGAAAATGACTGCAGCTATTAGAATATTACACCAAAGCATCTTCTCTTCTTACACTTAAAACCAGACTATGGGGGACAGTAATTAATACAGCTGAAAAGACTCAAAAAATTCTATAAATCTTACTAGACACTATTAAATATGCAAAGTCTATACTACAATGCCAAACTCACTAAAGCAGGGACAAGTTAGAAAAGTTCTCTATCCATGGCACTTATAGTGCCAGCACATCTGTAGCCAAACATTACAAGTTTGTGCACCATGCTCCAACTCTGCTATGCCCTCCCTTACTTCAGCCCCCTCTTCCTCTCTTGCTATTACTGCCCAATATCCATGGCAGTTACAGTGGGAAAGCCCATGCGGGGAAAAGATATTTCTTTATATGTGAAACAAAACAAAACAAAGCAAAACACACCCACTCCCTTATGGCCACACAACAATAGAAATTGTTATTTTTTTTTCATTGAGTGCTTTTGCAATATAATAAGCATACTTCATCAGAACTAAATTAAGTATCTCAAAAAGTTACTTAAACAATAAAAGGTCACATGATATAAGGTCATATGATGCAGACCATAAAATACACAACAGTTATTTAAACTTTAAAGAGTTTCTTCATATGTCATTGCCAAAAATATTATTGTCTACAAGCTTGTATTTAGTTGCAAAGTATCAGTTTTTATCAGCATCTGTCACATCAAGGAAGTCACTGTCCCAAAAGCATTTGTTACAGTGATGTTTCATCATATTTTGAACTCTGCATTTTTGTTTTGGTCTGTGCAATTATTTGTGTAGTATGTGAGTGGTCTTGTTTGAAATAACATTCATTCATTCTCTAATGTGAAGTTTAACCAATAGGTCATGGGCAGGAAGAACATATCTTGGAACTCAGTGGAAACAAGCCAAATAACGTGGATAGGATGCCAGCCTCCTATAAGAAAGAAACACCCTGAGACATGGCACACATAGCTATGGCAGGTTGAATGCTTACCATTTCATCTGGTGTATGCCTTTAGGATATGGGAATAAACAGCAGCATTAAACAAAAACTCACAGGTACACGGGTAGGACATGCAGATTCCACACAGAAAGCACTTCAGTTAAGAAGTTAAATGAAGACCAGGCACTGTGAGGGTGCAAACCTAAAACTGTGGGTTGAGGATAACAGTTTGTCATTACTGTACAGTCATAGCATGTTTATAACCTGCAAATAGCATTTGCAAACATATTGCCCTGTCAGTGACTCTTGAAGGCATGGAAGTGGCTATTTTCAGTACCCACTTCTAAGGCACTCCTCTTTAACTCTTCCCACATCCGAGTAAATGTCATTTAGTATGAACCCTTTTGTTTTGTGACCTACACAGTAATTACTACACAGTTCAGCATGCTCACCATTTGAATAAGCTTCCACATTCAACTTACCTGACCCAAGCCCCTGGTGACTGTTCATGTCTGTGAGCTTTCCTGTCCTCCAATCAAACACACAGAAAATCCAGCTCCTCCAATCAAATTTACAGAAAAGCAACCAACACAAACTTTTATTTGTTTGGATAAGCACCCACATTCAACTTACCTGACCCGAGCCTCTGACGAGCGTTCAGGTCTGTGAGCTTTCCTGTCCTCCAATCAAACACACAGAAAGTCCAGCTCCTCCAATCCAGAAAAGCAACCAACACAAGACCTTTATTTGTTTGGATAAGCTTCCATATTCAACTTACCTGACTCAAGCCCCTGGTGACCCATCATGTCTGTGAGTTTTCTTGTCCCCCAATCAAACACACAGAAAATCCAGCTCCTCCAATCAAATTCACAGAAAAGCAACCAACAAAAGACCTTTATTTGTGTATGTCTCTATTGTCTTCTGGATATTTTAGTGTTTTCTCTCTATTTATTAGTCTGCTGTTTTTACTGTGGCATGCACGCTAATGGGATAGCTGTAATCCCCTACCTGCCACCCTCCCTCTCCTTCTTTTCTGCCCTCAATATAACTGGGCATATTTGCTATTCCTTTTTAGTGAAACTATTGTGCACTGAGTGTACTTCTGGTATATTAAACCTAACAAAGCCAGAACCTAGCAGCTTTTTTCATACTTATTTCTGCTAGCTCTTACCTTTGGCAGGTTTTTGGCTGATAACTTTTTGCTGACATTTTTTCTCTCCTTAGCTTGGTGTGACATTCAGCTGTTTTGCACTGAGTTATTGTTACTTTAGTTAGGGATACTGTTATCAGTTTGCATTGGCCCTCCTCCCCATTTGGGTTACACTAAGCTATTTACGTTCCCTGGTGACTAAGGCACTATTTTTAAATTTCTCTGAATAGATTACTGATTAGTTCAGTGTCTTGTTACAGCATGCTCGCCAGGTAAGCTATATATAAGTTTCTACCTTTTAGTGCTATTGTATTGTATAATCTCCTACTGCTACATTTTGATCTTTCCTTATTTAGACACTATATCCTTTAATTTCCCTAGCTGTGGCTCAGTAAACTTCTGCTGTTATTTGCTGGACACACTAACATGTGCAGACACCTCATTAGTCTACACTATGGCTCTATTTAATGGTTATTTCCTATGCCAGACTAGCAGTTTTCATGCGAGTTATAATAGTATTCTTCAGGGAGTTCATTATGTATCATTTAGTAATGTTTATATCTGTATATTATTAGTAACAGCCTGCTAGTCTTGTTGCCTGTATATCCCCCGAGTATGCTATTTCTTAATTGTCCACATGTAATACTAGTTGTTTTTGCCGACTCTGCTTTTTTTCTTCTTAGTATGTACAGCTTTCATAATTGTTATGGTGTGCTTTGTCTCCATTTTGCTGCTTATTTTTTCTCAAAGGATATTTTCCTTTTAATACTGCCATGAGGGACTTGTGCATGCAGGTTGATAGCAACCTGACTTTTGACCACCATGTTGCCTCCATTGTACAGAAGGGTTTCTACATGGCCCACCTCACAAGTAAGGGTATTTCATCCAGGAACAAAGAGGTCATAACATCCCTGTACTCCTCCCTTATCAGACCTATTATTGAGTACAAAGCCCCCTTTGGCATTTACCTTGCCAAGCACATGCAGCAGTTGGAGAGACCACAGAGGTTCCTGACCAGGAAAATCCAGAGTCTCAAACACATATCCTATACAGATAGGCTAAAAGCCCTGACCCTCTACTCAGTCTTGCACAGACTGCCCAGAGGTGACCTGTGTCTGGCATACAAGGCTATATCAGACTCAGCCTTGATGAAGTTGCTGCATATCCGTAAGTCAAACTTAACTCACGCAAACTGCATTCAAGGTCTCAACCTGGTCTCTGATATTAATAGAACTTGTTAGCGGGATAGATTTGTGTCCCAGTGACTCCCCCATTTGTGGAATAGTCTTCCTCTCCATTTCAAGCAGAGTACCTCACTAGCCCTCTTTAAGAGGAACCTGGATGACTGGATGGGAAACAGAAAATATACCCCTAGGATCCTACCTGTGCCCCTGCTGGACAGGGAAAACAGGTACTGACCATGTGGAAACATGGGTGAAATTCTTTATTTATTTATTTTATTTTATTTTACATTTGTTGACTGGGATAGTCCGACTGGATTATATGTCCATTTTCAGTGGAGGCCCGAGGTGAAATGCCCCACATACCAAAAAAGAGCCAATTCTTTGCTAGGAATATAAGGGCCTCCAGGCCAATAGGCTAGTATCATCCTATGAACCTATGAGCCATAACACTTTGTTCTATTTCCTACATATCCTAAGTACTATACTCCTATTGTTCTCTCTCATTTCTAGTATGATCCCTCTACTCTTTCATTTTTAGTATCCCTCTTCCTAAACTATTCTTTCATTCATTATCAAACTGATTTTGTATTTCTCTGTTTGTATATTTTCACAGTTGGATAAGCTTTCACATTCAACTTACCTGACCCAAGTCCCTGGTGACCCTTTGAGTCTGTCCTCCAATCAAACACACAGAAAATCCAGCTCCTCAAATCAAATTTACAGAAAAGCAATCAACACAATACCTTTATTTGTGTATGTCCCTATGGTCTTCTGGATATTTTAGTGTTTTCTCTCTATTTATTAGTCTGCTGTTCCTACTGTGGCATGCACCATAACAGGATAGCTGTAATATCCTACCTGACCCCCTTCCACTCCTCCTTTTCTGCCATCAATATAACTGGGCATATTTGCTTCTCCTTCTTGGTGAAACTATTGTGCACTGAGTGTATTTCTGGTATATTAAACATAACTAAGCCCAAACCATGCAGCCTTTAGCACACTTATTCCTGCTAGCTCTTACCTTTGACAAGTTTTTGGCTGATAACTTTTTACTGGCAATTTTATCTGTTTAGATTGGTTCAACCTGCTCTGTTCACCCTCGCTGCACTTGGGCTCACTCCACTCCTCTACTCCCCCCCATTCCCACCCACCCCCATATCCTGTAATTAGTTTCTTTCACTGCCCCTATCCACTCACCAATTATCCAATTAACCTCCGCTCCACACCTTTCAACACACCCGCTCATGCTTATCCCTTAACCCCTCACCACACCCCACTTCTTTACTTTGGTTCCACCCCACTACTACAACATTTCTTTTCTCCTTCCTAGTTTCTAAACTTCTCTATACATATTTTATACAATGCCTGCTACTCAACACATATTCCCTCTGTCGTGCCTACTTTGCATCCTAGTGCTTGCTTACACAGTAACCTCCTATACTTCACTCCACATTTATCACTACCTATCTCCTACTCTTCCCCTGCATTCTAACTCTAGTTTGATCAACTCAGATATTAATATCACGCCTCACCTTTATAGTACAAATATTTCACTACTATCATCTTTTAAATATGTCACCTCCCAGTCACCTGTATTACCTCCCTCAAATACTATTGGCTGTTTCAAAAGTTATCTAATCTATTACTTCACTCCCTCACATATTAAACTGCATGAAGACATCCACCCAAACTCAGGTCCCCTCTCCACCAACATACAACATTTCTCCCCTCTCCAAAGTCACATCTCTGCCAATACTCCTTTGATTAAAGTCAATAAATCTGATCTTCTCATAATTAACTTCAAACTAAAAAGTATACTTAGTAAAACACAAGAATTCCAGGTTGCCATGGACCTCTACTTCCCAGAAATTTCTGTTGTAACTGAAACCTGGCTCAAACCACATATTGATGATCTAGACATTTTATCCTGCAGCTATAATATCATTCGCTTTGACAGAACTAAAAAACATGGTGGGGGAGTTGCTATCTTTTCCAAAGTCACCCTCAGCCTGGAACAAATCTACTGTACCCCCCGGACCTTGCCAAATTAGAACTTTTAGTTGCACATCTCAAAATCAACAACCACAAAACTCTAACCATCATAGCAACTTATCTTCCCCCAGGTAACAACATATTCATTATAGAACATCTACTCTACTGGATATCTTCTACTTAACACAGGAAATAATTGTCGTTGGTGATTTTAACCTAGTCTGGCTTATATGCTCATCTGAAAATCCCTCTAACTTCATAAACCTCTATAATTTCACTCAAACTATTCACTCACTAACCAGAACTGACAAAAATACTAACAAGAGTTCTATTCTTGACTAGATTCTTATAAATATTATATTGACAGCCACTTTCCCAACACCCTTAGTGACCATATACCAACCTTCATCCTCCTTAAAAAATTCTACTCTCCCAATAATATTATTTTCAAATTTATTCGCAACAAAAATAACTTCTCTCCTATTTTATTTAATTCTCTTCTCCAACAGTATGACTGGCATCCTCTCAAAACTCTTCAGCTTGATCTTGCAGTCTAATACCTCAATGATGCCTTCCTGAATGTTCTCAATGACCTATCTCCCATTAGGAAAATTCGTACTAAATCTAAACATTTATCATGGCTAACAAGCTGTACTAACTCCTTACTAAAGCAACAAGACAATGCTTGGTCAGCCTACCACCTAACAAAAAAAAAAAAAACAAACAGACCTACTAAAATATAAACAACTATAAACTAAGATAAAAAACAGATTATACTTGGCAAAAACATCTTTTTTCCTCAAATTTCAGCAAAAATATTCAAGCAACCGAGCTAAATTTTGGAATAGTATAAATTACCTTCTTAAGCCTGGCAAATCTTGTACTCCACCCCCATCCACCTCAAATGCCACAGATAGTCTTGCCTCACAATTCAACTCACACTTAATTAACTCTATAACTCTGTAACTCTATAACATCCCTTCTATAAAACAACCCCAACACACCTCTTACCGTTCCTCATACCATCAACTCCCCTAATTCTTTCACATCACCTATTCCTATAAGCTATATCAAAATGCTTCTTACAAAGCTTAAACCTTCTTACCCTGCTGCTGACTTTCTCCCAAATGAATACCTAAAGCTAGCTGCACCATCTATCTGCTATCCTACATCTATTCTCATTAATTTCTCCATCTCTGAGACACATGTCCTCACTATCTGGAAAATCTCACACATCATACCTCTCCACAAAGGTGGCACTTCCCCTGACTTATCTAACGACTGTCTGATTGCTCTTCTCTAGCTAAAATCTTAGGATGTAATCAAGTAGTTGGCGGTGAATACATTTTTCTAAATAACAACATGCTGTCCAACTCTCAGCATGGATTCCGACCCAAACACAGCACCTCTACTGCTCTTGTTAGTTTCACTAACACAGTAAACCTCTTCAAAAGTAGTGGTCTTCCCATCTCCTCAGTCTTTTCAGATATGTCAAAGGCATTTGACACTGTCTGCCATCAAGAATGTCTTAACAAACTTGCCTCACACAACTTGAGTTCCTCTTCTCTTCACCAGTTCCTTAGTTACCTCTCCAAAAGACAACAGTCCACCAAGTGGGACAATACCCTCTACCCAGTCTTGCCTATCTCTGTAGGAGTACCTCAAGGCTCCACATTAGGTTCCCTTCTTTTCACCATATTCACTAATAACCTTTCTATAGCCACTAAGCATGCCACCATAATTCAGAACGTTGGTGATGCCTTCCTCATATGCTCAGGCCCTACTTACCTCAAACTTCAGGAAAACACAAAATTCTTTTTTAGACTTGGAGTCCTACCTAGCTGAAAGCAATCTTATTCTCAACCCTAAAAAAAACTAAACTTACTGTCTTCTCCAAAAACAAGACTACTTACAAAACTCCTCCACTCACCATCTTTTCATCTAACCAAATTGCCATTGAACCAGTTGAACATACCAATCTCCTTGGCATCACTATTGACAATCAACTAAAACTGGATAAATACATAGATATAACTATGAAAAAAGTACATATAAAATTGGGTCAACTCTACAGAGTCAAACTCTATCTCACTTGCACCTCCAGACTAGCCACTGCTAGGTCATTCCTTCTATCCACCCTTCTCTACTCTTCTCAAATCTTCAGTAACTTACATAAGACTGACCTTTATCAATTAGAGTCATGCTACAATAAAATAGCTAAATTTGCAGCCAACATTCCCTATAGAGATCATCACCATCTAGCTCTAAAAAACTTAAATGGATTGAGTTTACCCATTTACTTCAATTAAATCAACTCACTCTTACACATACTATTTTAACCAAACCTAATAACTGCCCTGAACTAAAACACTTACTGTAAGCTAACACTAATTTTAGGGAACTATGTTCCTCTGATAAACTACTTTTAAAAGTAACCAAATCTATGAACACTTTCAGTAACTCACTATACTCCAATAAAATTTCCAAATCTTGGAAGCTATTACCTCAGCATATTCTTACTATTTACAACTCCTCCATATTTAAGAAATGTCTTGGACAATACTTTTCTAAACACTGGTTCTACCCTTGCTATAACCCAGACTAGGGATCTGTTTTCTTTTTCTTTCAGCTTCTTACACAGAGTTTTTAACTATTTGATCCTATCTCATATTATGTATATTTGCTTTCACCTAATGTTATTCCAGAGTAGCCTGCATTTTAATTGATTTCCACTCTATAATGTTATTACATTTTATTGGTACATGCTACTCCCTGCTGAGTTTATTTTCTCTATATCTTACTTGTACTATCTTTTGTTGTAATTTCTCCGTATAAAACTGTATTTGTTATTTTTATGCATTTCTATATATAACTGTAACCTGATGCTATATAGACCTTTTCTCCTCAGGTCTCCCTTGAAAATGGGCTTCCAGCCCAGCCGGACAATTACCTTGTAAACAAATGTAAATAAATAACTAAATAAATAAATTGATACTTTCCTACATTTCATTATCAAGTCTACCTGTTGCAGTTTGTTAATTAACTGCTGCTGTTGAACTTTGTGTAAACGTTTTGTTAAAAACATGGATTCTTTCCATCCTCCAATCCCCGCCATATTTCTTCTTAATGGTCAAAGAGAAGATCTTAGCAAACTCTATTTGCCATGGCTAAATTCTGTGACTGTCAACAAAGCATTTTTGTACTCAATGGACTCAAGCAGTGCACAGCGGTTTCTCTTCTAACAGCTTCTGCACTCCTGACTAAAGCCAGACTGACAAGCCTGCAGTCACCTGCATTTTCCTTACCTATATTTCTGAGCAGCTGAAGCAAATTAGCCTCACCCAGGAATCCCATTACTTCTATAGTTTGCAAAGAGCAGTTAAACAGTATGACCAGACGTTCAGTCTTAAATTCCTTTATCCCCCCCCCCCCCAGCATTCAGGGATATGATTTAGCAAGTCAAGTGCCCTCTCGTCTCTTTGTGTAGAAGAAGTTGCTGAATCTGAAATGATAACATATATTTTCTAACCTGTTTACTACCTTTACTTTCTTTAAACTTAAACTGAGATGCAAAAAGTAATTAATTAGATCATACAGTATACTACAATAAAGTCGAAGGCAGCATGGTTCAGGTTTTAGCACCACTGTTATACAATCTCCTTTGCAACGTAACAGTCCATAATATAACACTGGGGGAGTGTCTCAAGCAGTGGTAAGAATGCATTTCAGCATGCCATTATGCTGTCAGTGCACTTAGGATATTCTTTATAGCATCATAGCCTATGAATACTTCATAGGCTTGGTGCTGGAGATAATGTGTGGTGCACCAATAATTTCAGAATGCAATGCTGAACATCAAGGCTGCCTGACCTACTGCTTAGCATTGCCTGAATGTCACTATGAATCATGCATTGAAAGATGGGGGCACTGGATATAAAACCATGTGGTGAGGAACAAGTTGCTTCTTTTTTGTGACCATTGATTCGGTGAATTATAACTAGCCTATTGGCTTCTCCTGCTTGAACTTGGCCACAAGTACCCTTTCAAGCTAATTATGAGTTTCCTTTTCCCTATGAATCCCACTTCTGTCTAATCCTTGCACAATATCCTTAGCTGATGACAAATCCTTCACAGAATAGTCTGATGAGTGTTTACCTATGTACCTTTTTACCAGAAATAGAACATATCAGTCCATCCTCTAGATTCCAAAATTAGAAAATGACTTGCATTTGGGGTAAGATGCTACACAGGGTCATTCACATTTTATTAACACTAGTGATTTCTGCACAGAGCCTTGTCGAAGCACAAGTCATTTTGGAATGACTTGGTATGTGTGCTCTAAATAAAAAAAAATAAATATTTTTCAGTCTAAGATGTGCGGCTCGTTAGTTATTAAATAAAGGAGGTATATATGGCAATAGACACCCTCTTCCACAGTAAGAAAATGGGTGACAACAATTAAAATCAATTCTTCTCCTGTAAAAATGGCATACACATTGATGTGAAATAAATAAGTAAATTAGTAATAATAATAGGTTCATAGGTTCATACTAGGCTATCTGCCCTAGGGCATTTATAAGCCTAGCCAGAGTGTGTTTGGCTTTCGCCATCCATTTTAAATTAATTTTGCTATGCCCTTTTTCGAGGTTAGTATACTGTGCCTCTGTCTAACAGTGACACAGAAGTGATACCCGGGGTAAACCTATGATCTCCCATCCACTCATCAAGATTCCTCTTGAAGGGATGCCTAACCTGGACTGGGATTTTATTCCAGAGTGAAGAGAGCCTCTGGGTTATGAATCTGTCCCTCCAGCATGTCCTATTTATTTCAGTGCTGAGGTTCAAGTCTCTCGAGAGCGTAGCTCGATGGGATTTGGATTTTCTGAGGTGCAGCATGTCCATTAATTCCAGATTGGACATGGCTTTATACATCAGGCACAGATCACCTCTGAGCAGGTGGTATGCTACTGAGTAGAGCTGGAGTTTCTTTAACCGGGCAGCATATGGCATCTGTTTGAGCCCTTTGATCCTCTTGGTGAGGTACTTTTGGGGTCTTTCCAGTTGCTGCAGGTGTCTGGTAAGGTACATCCCAAAAGGGGCATTGTATTCAATTATGGGCCTGATGAGGGATGAGTAAAGAGGCACGATGACCTCCCCTGATCTAGATGTGAATCCCTTCATGATTAGGTGGGCTATATAAAATGTTTTTCTAACCACTTTGGCCATGTGGTTGTCAAATGAGAGATTGCTATCAACTTGGGTCCCCAGGTCCCTAATTACTTCTTCTGTACTTAATGGATTACCACCTATGTGGTAATTTGTGGGCACTTTGTTTTGCCAAAGGGATGACTATACACTTTTTGGCGTTTAGCTTGAGGCCATGGCTCTGGCACCAGTTGTCTGTTTCTATGAGGCCCTTTTGGAGGATGCTTGTGTCGGCTGGAGAGTCGATTATGGTGCCCAGTTTGCAGTCATCTGCGAACTTGGTCAGCCACAGTCCTTCCGTGTTGGCCTGTATCTCCGAGAAATATATACCGAACAAGAGAGGTCCCAGGACTGAGCCTTGTGGGATGCCACTTGTAACTGGTTTGGAGTCTGGCATGGCTCCAGCAATTCTAACCATGTGGGTTCTGTCCTTGAGCCAGTTTGCAACCCATCTAGTGACATAGGGGTTTATATTTAAGCTGGTGAGCTTATCTATAATGCCCGAGTGGGGTATTGTATCGAAGGCTTTTGCGAGGTCCAGGTAGGCTGTGTGGACCACCTTCTCCTAGTCAATGGCCTTGGTGACTGTTTCAAAGAAATTGACCAGGTTTAAGAGGCAGGATCTGCCCTTAACAAAGCCGAACTGGGTAGGATCTAGTGTCTGTAGGTCCCCAATATCTTTATTTATGAGGTCCATGATGATCATTTCCATAGCTTTGAAGACCAAGCTAGTCAGGCTTATGGGGCGATAGTTTCCAGGATCCGTTGAGGCACCACCTTTGTGGAGATGGACCACTGTTGCTGTACGCCACTCTTTGGGTACATATCCTGTAGTAAGGCTGAGATTGAACAGTAGTTTTATGTTTGGGTTTAGCTCTTCTTGGAGTTCATGTAGGACGCAGCCCAGGACACCATCTGGTCCCATTGATGCTGTGTTTTTTGCTGTGGAGAGGGCGGCTCTTACCTGAGCATCTGAGATGTCAGGGGGGCAGCACTCTGCTGGGATAGATATTTGCCCTTTTGGTGGGGAGGGGCAATGCTGAAATGCATTCTTATCACTGCTTGAGACACTCCCCCAGTGCTATATTTTGGACTGTTATGTTGCAAAGGAGATTGTATAACAGTGGTGCAAAAACCTGAACCATGCTGCCTTCGACTTTATTGTAGTATACTGTATGATCTAATTAATTACTTTTTGCATCTCAGTTTAAGTTTAATAATAATAATAACCATCATTTCTGACTGTGGAAGGAATAATGAAGGGCAGAAAGATAGTGGAACTAAAGCATTAAGGAGACCAATGAAGAGAATGTTGGAAAAAGCCAGGTACTACAGACAGAAAGAGTGTAGTTATAAAAGCTATATATGTTAATGTGATGTGAGGGGATTAGTGTGTGTGTGTGTACGCGTGTGAGAGAGGGGTACATAAAAGTAACTGGGCATGGGAACATTGGTGGAGGACATCATCATCAAGCCTAAATTAGTAAATCCTCAACACTAAAATATCATTTTGAAAAACCCATACACATACAACATCCAAGCCACATCACCTACCTCCCAGGCACAGACATACCACACAAACATGCAAGCAAAGAATACTATACAAGCCTTTGTATGGGCTTTAACCCCATGACCCCATTAGATTATTATTATCCTAGATTTATGGTTGACATTGCTGCTGATGGAATGGCATGATAACACTTACAAGAATAACTGACCATTGCACTTTTAATGTGGCAGTCATCAATATGTTCTCCTGCGATCAAACAAAGAATTCATAGAGTACTGGTAGAATGGGACATTCTAGGGAAAATGGTGTTGAAGAGTCTGGAAGGAAACCAGATAATATTCTTCATGGGGAAGGTGGAGTAGTGCAATGTAATGACTCAGAGTGATATTGCTGGGATATTGTTTTATAAAAAAATTTAATGGGAGTAGGAAAGGGGCAGCATGAGCTTGCATTGGAAAGAAACAGGTTCGGCTCCCAGCAGCCTATAAGAGGAGGAAAGCCTACAAATAATTGCACATGTACATATAAATTAGGTTACAAGGATGTGTTTAGGTGGTGAACCAGAGGTTACAAGAGATTTACAGTAAGATGGGAATCACAATAGACTTATCTGCAGTGCTGCTGCCTTTGTCAGGTGCAGACATGAATATGAAAGTCAGACTAAGGAGTTTCAAGAAGTGGTTGAAAGGGTGGAGTAGGCAAGGAATGTGAAGGTTGAGGATTCACAGAAAATTCAGAGAATATATATGTGTGTGTGTGTGTGTGTGTGTGTGTGTGTGTGTGTGTGTGTGTGTGTGTGTGTGTGTGTGTGCGTGTGTGTGTGTGTGTGCGTGCGTGTATGTGTGTGTGTGTGTGTGTGTGTGTGTGTGTGTGTGTGTGTGTGTGTGTGTGTGTAGCAGGGACAACATTCAGTTGATGTCAAAGGTAACCATATACTGAAAAAGAGAGAGTGGATGCTGAACTAAAACTGGCATCCTTGATTTAAATTTGGGGACAGAAGAAAGTCAATTATCACTGGAAGAGGAGCAACTGAGCCCACAGACTAGTGAAGGCATCAAAGTGGGGAAGGAAATGAGAAGTAGAGGAACTCAGGTTCATAGGCTGGTACTAGGCTATCGGCCCTAGGGCCTATACAAGCTTAGCCATAACAATTCCCTGGATATTTCTTCCATCAATATTTACTTCCCTGGACCCCTGTCTAGCAAGGCAACTGACGTGATCCCCAGGGTGAATTTCCTATCTCCCATCCAATCATCAAGGTTCCTTTTGAAGAGGGCCAAAGAGGCATTCTGCTTGGCATGTATGGGCAGTCTATTCCATAGTCTGGGGAGTCTCTGGGTCAGGAACCTATCCCTCCAGCATGTTTTGTTCATTGTGATGACAAGGTTTAGATCCCTGGAGCATGTGTCTCTCAGGGATTGGGATTTCTTTAAGTGTAGCAGGTCCAACAGCTCTGGGTTTGACATGGCCTTGTATGTTAAGCAGAGATTGCCTCTGAGTAGATATGTGACAGAGTATAGGTGGAGTTTTTTTAGACGGTCAGGATAGCGCATCTGCTTTAGGCCTGTGATTCTTTTAGTGAGGTATTTCTGCAGCCTTTCCAGTTGTTGCAGATGTCTTGAGAGGTACATACCAAATGGGGCGTTGTATTCTATAATGGGCCTAATGATGGATGAGTACAGTGGGACAATGACGTCCTTTTTTCTAGATGAAAAGCCCTTAGTGATGAGGTGTGCCACATAGAAGGATTTCCTGACTGTTGTGGCAATGTGGTTATCAAAGGTGAAACCACTGTCCACCTGTGTCCCTAAGTCTCTCATCACACTTTCGGTGTTTAGTGTACTGCCACCTATGTGGTAATTCATGGGTACATGTTTTTCCCCAAAGGGGATAACTATACATTCCTTGGCATTGAGCTTGAGCTCATGGCTCTGGCACCAAGCATCTGTTTCTGTAAGACCCTTTTGTAGAGTATCCACATCATTTGGGAATTAATTTGAGGTAATATAATAACTCATTTATGAGGCTTCAGATGGCTAGTATGTTTTGGTAAATAGCTGGACTATCACTAAGTGATTACATTGGATTCTGTTTCATCAAACGTAGTTTTTCTATTTTTTTTACCTTTTTCTACTGTGTATATAGACTTAAATCATGTGATTTAGACTAAAGAGAAAAACCTAGAGATTAGCATGGTACCCAAGTCCAAGCAGGTCATTCAGCCCTCATCAGGACCATCATTGAATCCAATGCCCCATCTGTATGCATTTGACTAGGCACATGCAACAACTAGAACAACCACATAGGTTCTTCACAAGAATGCAGGGCATAAACAGCATGTTTTATGCAAATTGCTTCAAAGCCTGAACTATATGGGTTTCTTATGGCTGGTATACAAGGCGTTCTTGGATCCAACACTGATTAACCTTTTGCATGTTCACAAAATGAATAACATTAGAATCATTTAATCTAGGGATTTAACCTTTGCTTGCAACATAAATACGACATTTTGGAGGGACAGGTATATGTCTGGAACAGCTTTCCCATCCATGTGAAGCAGAGCTTTTCCCTAACCATATTCAAGAGAAACCTGGAGCAGTGGATGGGAAATTGGAAATATACCCTGCAACTAACACTTAGCACCTATGTCTCTAATAGACTGAGACAGCCTGAAAATCTTACCTTGGCTTACATATGCTGCTTAAAAATAATCTCTAAGGCACATAAACTTGTAGGATACATCTGGGAAGACTGGCTAGATTTCTAAAAGCCTTGACATAAATTGTGGAATACATTTGGGATGGTTAGCTAGGCTGACAAAAGTCCTCAGTGGTTGTTAGCCTAGTATACACCGCTAAATCTATTAACCTTTCTCAGTACTTGCGTATTATCGCAACCATACTTTCCTGCCAGCCTGTTATTCGAATTATTTACTCCTTCCATGCTCCACAGTGTATGCAGGCTAACGGTGAAATAAGCATTCAAACAAAATCCTTACTAACATAATATCATTATGTCTTTATTTAATCTGTTAAGACAGGAAATGAAAATCCAAACGACGTCTTACTGCAACCACAATAGTTATGTTATTGATGCCACATAGCATAAAACGGGCATATCTTTACTAAATCTGATTCATTCCAACAAAATCTCTCAGCATGTAATACCTAAGAAAACTTTTGATCCATACTCTGAATTTCATATATAAGGTTCTGTACTGCCTTCGTGTCTTCCCACCCTAGACTGTACCTTTAACAGTTAAAAATAAGTATTTAAGATGCTCCAGGAACTTGAATGGAAGAAGCATCCCTTTTTTGTGAAAAGCATTAAAATTAAACTGTTACACTGTAATCCATTAAGAATAATATTCCATTATTTTATTAAATTCATATCAATTTTGCAGTGTATTCACACTTGTAGCATAATCTCTGTTAAATAAATATTGTGGCAGCGAGGAAATATCTTACAGAATTTAATGTAGGACCGTTATACAAATAAGATGCTGCAAAAAATGCATGGATGCAAAAACACAAATAAAGGGCTGCCGTGAAAATGTGGTTGTGATAATTTACTCCGAGTTTGTACGGAATTAGAATATTTAGAGCCAAGGGTTGTGAAAGCAAACCTTCCATACTAGAGGAGTGTGGAAATAAAAATTATTTCTTTAGAAAGTAATTGGTGAAATGCACAGGCTTCATTTTATACTGCAAGCCAGAAAGGAACCAACATACAGGAAATATTTTTTTTCCAGCAAAAGAGTCAGCATAAAATGATATGTGGTCAAGTTGCCCAGTAAAACATCAGTCAGTAAAAGTGTGTGAGAATGCTTTCAAAGTGTCCAGATCGAACAAAATAAGTATGTGCTTTTATCAAAACATCAGGAAGCAGCTACAGGCTTTAGCTAGGATTTGAAGACTGTCAGTTGCATGGCTTGTTAGACTGTGGAGACACAACTAAATTAATTTACTGGCCTCACCCAAAAAGTTGGGAGGTAAAAACAGCCCCTAAATTGGGACAACATCTGAAGGCAGAGGTAATGGGGATGGACAGAAAGTAGTTCCATATATCAGGATACACACCAAGGCTATTGTCATATCCAGACATGATGAATAGCCATTTGCTTTAGTGGTGAATACCTTTAATTTCCATATTTATTAGGGAAATCAACATGGAGTTGTGACCCAACCCTTTGGCAGTCTCCTGAACAGCAGATTACCTACTCTCCAGTGACTATCCCATACCATATGGAAATTCCCCTTTACCTACCCTAGAAGATGGAACATGGATAACTACCTGCATCGTCCTCTGGTCTTTGCCCATGAAATTTCATCTCATTTTACCTCATGATTAGTGAAAGAGCAGACAGTTGCAATGTAAATTTGGTACTTGATGGAATGCACTATTTTTATTTTAATAGATACACTATTTTACAAATACATGCCACTAATATCAGTAAATCAATAAATATTTAACCATTTCAAAGTTTTTTTAAGTTCTATGAGTGCTAATTGAAAAATCTGTTTACCTATGCATGAAGATTTTGTTGTCATAAAACAGCATTATTACAATATTATACACACATCTTTGTAGTAAAATGGATCATTGATTGAAAGGAGGGAAATTAACAGCCCCGCTTTACATCTCCTTAAGCCCCCATTTTTTTCTAGATGTGGGAACTTATGAGATTCTATGCACTGCATATAAAGACCTAATCTCTTTTGTTGATAATGTATGTGAAAGCCTCAAATGGTCTGTTATAATTAAGTGAAATATTTGTAGGCAGCACTTTTTTTTAATCTGAAGTAAAAAAAGAGCAAGAACAGCAGAATCATTAAAGCAGAAGCAGTACAAAAGCTCACTGTGTTTGGCTAATTGGGTGAGATGTGGCGGAATAGCCCTACGTGGATCCCCCACAATTCATGCATACTAAGTGCCAGCAATAACAAAAACTGTCTTGTTTGTCAATTTTTGTTTCTCTAAACCTGGCAGAGCAGAGATTTCAGGATTGCTAACAACATTGCCAATGTGTATGTATATAAATATATATATATATATATATATATATATATATATATATATATATATATATATATATGATTTCGGACATTATCACTACCACCATTTGTCCACTTTTATCTAAAAAAAATGTTCAAATGTAGTCACCTTTTACGCAATCAGTATCTAACAATATTGTTTACCATTAGAAGTTATTATTAATACATTGATCTGTGAATGTATAACATTTACGAGTACCAAAAACATATTGTTAAGAAATGAAGGAAAATGTGAACTTTATATAAACTGCTCTAAAGAAGAAACCTAAATGTATTTAAGTATAGTTTAAGTCATGTTTTTGCTTCAGTGACCACACAGAGAACAGGCTCTGTTATGGGCCTTGGGATGAAAGGAGGCTAAACATAAATATATGAAAGCTTCTGCAGACTTAGTGATGTGGGAAAAACACAACAAAATAGGAGACATTTGAGCAGGTGCTATATAACAGGATATATATAAGACACACCATGCAGAAAATGGTAGTAGTTTCAGTGAGACATTTTCTTCTTTTGACTGGTGTTCCCACTAAAGGACTAGTAACTGGAGAGAGAGAAACGGTACAAAGACAAGCCCTCAAGGTAGTGTTCCAAGAAGTCGCACGTTCACTCACACTAAGACAATACCCTTACAGTCAGATGTAGCAGCGATGGTGTCTGCTTACTATTGCCTTACTAGGGTCTCTTTTAGTGTGATCTCTGTAACAGCAGGGGAAACTGGTACTGTTTATTTCAAATTCAAATAAGAGTAAATGTGAAGAAAAATTAGAAAAGTAATCCAACAACTATCAAATTCCCAAGTACTGCAATTTGAAGAATATTTGTCTTTTAATAGACTGAACTGATTTAACATTATAAAGAGGCCAGTCAAGACTACTGGGAAATACTGTGATATGTAGCATTTAGAGTACACATGTAAAGTTTCTGTGATTTACACCACGCAGCACTATACTCTCTCTCCTACTCCTCCCCTTGGCTGTATGACCCACATTGTCTTGTTTCACCATTCAGCATTTTATGTAAATTCAAGTATGTTTAAGCTTAGTTGGAAAGGTTTGACTATTTTGCACAATAGGAAGAACAGAAAAAATTACATGTGCATAAAATAAATAAATATAGTTTTCTGTATTAGGGGTGGCAATTCAAAGTTTTTGCTGATAATACATTACAAAATTATATTCTATACCCAGCTAATTTAGTGCAATTTCAATAAGCCATGGGATAACCACTGTAGCTGCATAACACGAGTCTATTCCATGCACTTCATGCAAAAAATAATGTGTGATGTACTAGAAATTTCAGAGTACAATGCTGAACATCTTTTGCAAATCGTTGCAATTTAAAATTTGTCAGTGATTTCCTGCATTGTCATAGTATACTGTCTATGCAAAAAGACTCAAAAATATCAGAGCTTTCTCCCAACTGTATAAAGATATATATACACACACACACACACACACACACACATATATATATATATATATAGAGAGAGAGAGAGAGAAACATACAAACACTCATACAAATGTACACACACGCACACATGCCATGCATATTCTGGATCCTTTTAAGCTAACTTTTCCCAAACCTAAAAGTTAAATGGTTCCACATGTGCTTTGCAGCTGTTAGAAGACTCCAGAAGTATTGTAAACCTAGCAGCAAGATCAGCTGATGCCATTCAGTCTAGCAAATAAGGATAGTCACGCTCACAGGCCACTGCAGTAAGTCATGGGAACCATGTCAAGGGACTTTTAAACAAGTACTGTTTCAAAAAAAAAATCTCTGTATTTGTTCTGCCTGTTGACAAACCCAAATGACTTGAGTAACAGCTTTAATGTACAAATGGCAAGAATGCAGGGAGAACAGCATGTACGGGAAGGTCAACATTATTAAGCTGGTACATATCCTGAGCTTCCTGGTTACTCGTTTATTTAGTGATTGTATTATGATTATCAAAAAAAGAGTTCATCAAGTTAGGATGGTGCATTTATGGAGTAGCTTACCCTAAAAAAATAAAGAGGATTATGCTTTTAAATATGGTGAAGAAAAACTGTCATTTAATTATCAACAGTGGAATTTTAAACAACAATGAATATGGAGGCAAGGGTCTGAATCCCATCAGCTACTTTCATACTCATGTAATCTTAAGCATATCACCTAAATTATTTGTGATCTGCTAGTACATCTGCCAAGTCCAGAGAGAAAGTACAGTTGTGTAAAATCTTACCATAATGGTAGATGTCCTTGCCTTCACTACTACAGTATTATTATCTATATGGGATTCCCTGCCGCAGAAGCTCGACATCTGGCCAGTCTTCCAAAGATTTCTGAATTTAAAAGGTATGCTGAACATCACCATATGCACCTTGTGTAATGTAGGGCACAAAGGTGATGCTCAGGCTTACCAAAAACAGAAATGATTGTCCCAGGAGGAACACCAGTCCAAGGAACCCTAAAAGGTAGCATGTACATCAGGAAGGTAAATAACTAGGGACTTGGAGGGAGGGAAAGAATGACAGGCAGTGAAGGCAAGGACATCTACTGCTATGGTAAGAGTTTACACAACTGTATGCTAAAGCTCAAGAAACTAGGGAGGAGGAGGGGCAGAAGAATCCCCTAAATAAATGAAGAACTGATCTAGCAAAACCAGCCCTAGCTCTAGAGATACCATCCAACGTGTAGTGCTTGGTAAAGATATGCACAGAAGTCCAGGTAGCTGCTTCAAGAATAGAATTAGTATTTAAGAAGAAGCCACAGCTCTAGTATAATGAGCCTTAATTGAAAAAGGAAGGTTATTGCCATAAAAAGTGTAACAAAAGGAAATAGCCTTAGAAATCCAAGAAGAAATAGTCTGCTTGGATACAGCAAGTTCCAAAGATCTAGGATGAAAAGAAACAAATAACTGATCAGATATTTGATAGCCTTGGTCATATCCAAATAAACTCTTAAGTTGCCTATGCATGTCCAAAGTATGCAGTACCCTCTCACTGTAAGTTTGCGGAGAGGGGGAAAAAGTAGGCAGATTAATAGACTGATTAAGAGATAGCTCATTAACCACCTTCATCAGAAAAGAAGGGTTAGTGCACAAGTACACTCTGTCCTCCTGAAAAATCAAAAGCAGAGGACAAGCCATAAGGGTCTGCAACTCAGACACCTGTCTGGCAGAAGAGCCAACAAAGGAACAGTCTTCAAGGAACAATGTTGCAAGGAAGCTGAAGCAGTAGGCTCAAAGAGAGACTGAGTCAACTTCTCTAAAACAAAATTAAGATCTCAGGGAGGAGGAACAGGCTTCCTGGGAGGTCTAATATTAAGGACACCTTTAAGAAATTGTTTCACCTCAAATCTAGCAGCTAAAGGGGGAGAAAAAGGCAGACAAGCAGACATAGCTGATAAGTGGGTCTTAATAGAAGAATAGGCCAAACCAGCATTGAGCAACTCACACAAATAAGAGAAAACCAAAGGAGTAGCAACAGTAAGTGATTCCAAGTTACAAGACAGACACCAAAAAGAAAACCTCTTCCATTTGGATAAGTAGGATTTCCTAGTAGTAGGTTTTCTGGCCTCCTGCAGGACTTGCATGTCCTCAGAAAAAGGTGTCTATGAGGAGTCAAAATCCTATCACCCACAATGTCAGCTGAAGAGTGGCTAGGTGGAGATGAATAAGAGATCCCTCATTGTGTGTAATTACATCCACCCTATGAGGTAACTTGTGATGATTGCTCCTGGCTAGATGCAGAAGAAGAGAGAAACAGTGCTGTCACAGCCAAAAGGGAGTCACCAGCAAGATTTTGGCACTCTCCTGTTGAATTTTGAACAGGACTTTAGGAATGAGAGGAAGTGGAGGGAATGCATATACATCCCCGTTCAAGAGAATGAGAGGGCATCCACCTTCCATACCAGAGGACCTGGGACTCTGGCACAAAACAGAGGAAGTTGACTGTTCAGAGGGCAGGCAAAAAGATCCACTTGAAGAGTACCCCCACTGGTAGATAATGTCCATAAACACATCCCTTTGAAGCATCCATTCATGGGACTGAGTTAAGGACCTGCTCAGAGTGTCTGCCAAATCTTCTAACTGAAGGGGATATAAACTGTCTGAAAAGTCACTTGACACTTGACAGCAAGATCACATACCAGAAGTGCCAATCTGCAAAGAAGATAAGAGCTCGTTCCTCCCTGTTTGTTGATATACTACATCACTGTGGTATTGTCTGTGAATACCTCGAGAGGCTCTGGAGAAAAGAGAGACTGAAAGCCATGAAGAACCAGTAGAAGAGCTCCCATCTCTTTGACACTGATATGCTCTTTCTGCTGACAAGGCTACCACACCCCTGTACCTTTAGGGAGCCAAACGTTGCCTCCATCCCATGTCTGAGGAATCTGTGAACAATTCCTGAGAGGAAAGGGGGGATCAAAAGGGATCCCTGGATTTAGAGACAACTGCTGAATCCACCAGAGAAGTTCCTGTCTGAGGCAAGGAAGAAGAAGAACTACAAATTCTAGATAATGAGCATGTTAAAGCCACACTGACTTCAGAAACCACTGAAACTTTCTCATATGAAGTTTGGCCAGAGGGAGCATTGGAATGGCGGAAGCCATGAAACCCAGAACTCTCAGAAACTCCATTGCAGTAATAGAAGCCAGGGGAAGAAAAGTGTGAAAGAAAGAAATGAGAGTTAAGACCTTTGAAGGGGACAGTGATGTAAGCATTGGCACCATCTTTGCCCTGCAACCCAGATCCTGAGAAGGAGTCACAGAAGACTTTTTGAAATTTATAGTGATCCCCAAGCTCTAAAGAAGGGTTATGGCAAAATGAAGATTTTGCAAAAGGGTCTCAGGAGAGGATGCCTGAATCAACAGGTCATCCAAGTAAGGAAATATTTGGATCCCTTGAAGTCTGCAAAAGGCAATTACAGGAGCAAAGCATTTGGTGAACACCCTTGGGGCAGTAGAAAGGCCAAAGGGCAAAGCAGAGAAATGAAAATGCCAGGAAGCAACAGAGAAATGCAAAAACTTCCTGAAAAGAGGACTGATTGGAATATGGAGATAAGCATCATTGTGATCCAGAGACACCATATAGGCCTGAGGGAAATAAGATGAAACAGACTCTGAAGGGACAACATCCGAAAGGAAGGTACCTTTAGAAAAGTGTTTAGATGAGACAGGTCTAGAATAGGCCTCCAAGTGCCCTCTTTTCTGGGCACTAGAAACAGTCTGGAGTAGAACCCTTTTCCCCTTTGGGACATAGGCACCTCTTGAATAGTACCCTGACACAAGAGATCTTTAAGAACCTCTGGTAAAAAGGGAAGATATTCCTGAGAAGGCTGAGGAATGCCCATAATCAGAGGACCAGATTTCCACACCATGAAGTAACCTTGACAAGTAATCAACAGAACCCAAGAATCCTAAGCGATCTGAAGCCAAACTGGAAGAGAAAGAGAAAGAGGAATGTGGGTAGGAAGGGACCTATAGTCACGCAGTGCCTGGTTTGTCCAGAAAGGAAGGCTTCAGAGACCCCAAAAATTGAGTAGCCATAGCAGGAGGAGTCTGTTTGCCACTCTTACCTTTAGTAGAAGGACGTGATTGCCTACAAACAAAGGCAGCCTTAGCAGGGTAGTTTCTCTGAAAATTGGGCACTGAAGAAACAAACAGATCTTTAAGTTCCCATAGGGCCTTACCCTTATCCTGAAGGGAATTAAACAAATCAGCAGCACCTTCCCCAAACAAAAGTTTAGAATCCAGACGAACATCCATCAACTTAGCTTTAATATCATCAGGCAGAGGTTGAAGCCTAATTCAAGAATACCTCCTCATAACTGAACCAAAAACAGCAGCCCTAGAAAAGGCATCTGCTGCATCATAACTACATTTAATAGGATGATGAACGACTTGAGAGCAAGTCCCTAGCAAGGAAGGAACAGAAGTTTTACCCTCAGAGTCTGTAAAATGAGAAATAAGTTGACAGGCCTGAGAAAGAAGAGCCAACACATACCTAGACATATGGGTCTGATAATTAATAGCCCTAAAAACTAGGGTAGCAGAAGTGTAAACCCTTTTTGCCTAGCCTGTCCATAGCTTTGCTGTCCTTGTCAGAAGGCAATAATTGGGGTGAAAGAAACAAATGAGATGGCTTATCAGAGGTTACAGACACTACCAAATGGTCAGCAGCAGGACATTTATATAAAAAAGAACAAACCTCAGGAACCCTATAAAACCTATCAGGCTTTTTGGGAGCAGGGGAAGAGAATCAGTCATCTGAGAGGCTTTGGAGAAAGCATCCAGTAAAGCAGCCAGGACAGGAGGCATAGTCACAGGTTTATGAGTCCAACTGCAACAACTCATAGTACCTTTTACGGATATCTGAGACCTGAGTACAATTCCACTTAAAAAAATTCATCATCCTAGAGAGTGTGTTCCAAAAGGAACATCAGGACTAATAGATTCCTCCTCCTCTGAGCCACAGTCCAAAGCAGAAGGAATTTGAGTAGAATAAGTCAGGGATTCTTCACACAGACATAGGCATCAGCAAAACTTCAAACCATGGAACACAACTGATAGGACATAGAATTTTTTATTACGTTCTGGTACCTCAGCTTCTCGCATTCTGTTGGAACAATTTAACACTCCAAATATGTCCCTATATATACAATTCATTCCTTCAATTATTCAATTAATTTCAAATAATTATATAATTAAATAATTAAATACTTTACTACAAAACCAGCTTTTAAAGTGTACTCTAACATCATTCAAACAGGCTAATAAAATATTTTTAAAGTCACGTTCATTACATCCATATTGCACTGACTATTTCTTCATTCAACAACAGATGTGCATACATGAATAACACTGCATTTTCTTAAATATTTTTAAATACATCTATTTTTAACTGCATCTATGATATAAAAATAATAAATTATATTCTGCATATAATTAATATATATTTACTCTATCAGCATTATGTGTATTCTTCATGCAACGAAGTTTGAACTAAAAATATACTTCAATGCACATATAACATTCAATGAGGTTTTACCCTTTGTAAAACAATTTATGAGAAACAACTTGTAAAAACAAGTTGCGCTGTCATTTCTTCATTCGACACCAACCATACCAATGAGCACATTTATATTTTAAATGGTTCTGTGATTTTTTCATTTCTCCATATTTTTTCAGTAACTATAAAAAATATACAAATACAGAAATACAAAAATAAATATTCCTGAAATGCTCACTAGTGCAATGTTACTTTGTTTCCTCATTGCACTGAATAACTATACAAGGAATATAAATACAGAATACATTCTCCAAATATGCTCGTTGGTATAATGTAACTTTAATTTCCCTATTACGCTGAAAATTCTCATAATGTTATACTACAATGCTTTTAAATGTCCTTCAATTCAATGTTCTAAATGTTAATGACTTTAACAATAATGTGCCCATGTGTGCATTCTTAATGTGACTTGAATTTTATACTTTTGCTCAATTATTCTAAATATTCAAATTATTTTCCAAATTCATTCCCTGAGGATATAAAGTATGAAAATTGATAATCATTTGATTTTCTAGTCTGTTTAACTGTTTTTTGAAATTCCCATCACTGAAAGTCGGATGTGCTAAAATACTAATGAATAAACTCTTATCTAACCCTTGATGTTTAGGCAAGAAGTGCTTGGCACCTGGACTCTCAGGTTTTCAGGTCTTCTAAGAGAAGGCAAAAACCTGAGAGTCCAGTTGCCATGCACTTCCACGGAGGGCAGCAAACAGGGGGTAGTGCAAAGACCCCCCCTTCATGTTGGTGGGCACTAGGTCTAGGACATTTGAGCACCTTGTGGAGGATCAGACCAACTATTCTAGGGCATTTAAATGAACAAAGTCCGGGAACCTCAAAGTAAACATGTTTGTGCTTGTGTAAGTTGCCCAATCGATGGAAGGAAAGTTGACATCTCCCATGACCAAGGTGTTTGGCTATATACTGAGCGACTCTAACAAGTCCAGGTAGGTGGTGTGTTTCTCCTGGTTCGTGATAGGGGACCTGTAGCTAGCGATGATGTAGTAGGATATTTTGCTCATAGTTATTTGGACCTGGAGTAGCTCAAGAGCATCATACTGTTTTACCAGTGTTGAGGTGCATTTGGATTTAATGAAGATGGTTACACCTCCACCTTTGGTCCTTTCATGTTCGTTTTGAGGTAAGAACATGTGAAAGGCACTGTAGCCTTGTATGGCTGAGGTACTGTTTGCGTTCTTGAACAATGTGTCAGTGACTGCACAGATGTCAGCATCTTCCAAGTTGAGGAGTGATTCCAGGGAGTGCAGTTCACTGTTTAGCCTCCTAGCATTAAGCAAAGTGACCTTGAGTTTGTCTCTAGTGAATTTCTTTATGTTGGAAGTTTTGTTGTTGTGGCATTGCCTAAAAAACACCCTATGGAGGAGGCAAGCATCTTTGCCAGTATCCAAAAGCTCATAGGATCATAGGAGGTTACTAGGCTAACAGTCTAAGGGTCCTTACAAGCCTAGCCAAGTTCAACCCATGTTCCCAAGGGTGTCTGGTTCAAGCAGACACTAAAATTATTGCCTATTGCTCCTGTCAAAGAGGGACACAGGTGGAAACCCTGAGGTGAATTTCAGATTACCTGCCCAATCATCCAAAACACTTGAGAGGTTTTTGTTTAATGTGAATAAGAAGCCTGTTCCAAAGGTGGGGCAACCTATGTGAGACAAATCTGTCTCTCCAGCAAGTTCTGTTGATGTCACATACCAGGTTAAGGTCCTTTGAGTGAGTGATCCATGTGCCATTTGACTTGAGAATGTGCAGCACTTCCATTAAAGTTGGGTCAGAGATTACTCTACATGCAAAGCACAGGTCAGACTCATCTCTGAGCAGTCTGTATGACAGAGTAAAGTGACAATGATTTCAGTCTGTCTGCATAAGACAGATCTTGAAGACCCTGAATTTTCTTTGTAAGGAACCTTTGTGGTCTCTCCAATTGCTGGAGGTGTTTAGAAAGGAACATACCAAAGGGAGCATTGTACTCTATTATTGGCCTGTTGAGAGAGAAGAGTACTGGGGGGTTATAACCTAAGAGACAGGTGAAGGCCATCTCTGGAAAAGCAGCATGGTCTGTCAACCATATCTTCCCAGGCTGTCAGACACCTGATCCCCCCTGGAGTGACACCAGAAGTTAAGCCAAGTATTGAAATCAATAATGTTTTTGTCTGTATTGTGACATCATCCTAGGTGAAAGCAGAATGCTGCTTAGGGCTAGGAACATACCTGCTTGGGACACATAATCTGAAAGTTCAGTCATGTTTCTCTTCATATAGTCCAGAGAGGTACGTCTCAAGTCATTCACTCCAACATGTACTATGACAGAATCATAACAGTAATTTTTGCTAAGTGACTTGAGTTCATCTGTGGTTTGATGGATTCTGGCACCTGACAGGTAACCTGGTGAGGGGGACATCTGTGTGTCTCACTATTGACTCACCTATGACTAGGACATTAGGTTTTGAGGTGTTTTTTCTTAGGGAATTAATTGTTAAGACTCTAATATGTGTGTTGTTATGTGTAGTTGTGGATTCTGTTCCTGTAGAAGTATGTGTAGGTTGTTTGCGCTTGGGACGTCTGGGTCTTTTAGCAGGCTCGTAGTGAGTACCTCCGCATATGTAGGTTTATGTTTCTTGAGTCTTGACCTTATCTAGTGTGAGTAGAGAGGTGTGTATGCTGACGACCTGTTTGATGTCTTGTTTACTGTTACGTGAGAGAACTGATTCTACTTTCATGGTATAGTTACATCTCTCACATACTGTATTTGCTTGCTTTAGGAGCAAGCCATTGTCAATATACATGAGGCAATTGCTACATTGCCTCAGGATGCCTGTCAATCAGGCTGGCTGGAGAAATGTTGGGAAACTGACTATCCATAGTAGCAGGCAATTCTTAAGTATCAATTAGTGAGGGCAAATTAGACCAGTGATTGCTCTAGGTTTAACAAGGGAACTTATTCTATAGAAGATCAGGGATAAAAAGTGGGGCAATGGTGCTCAGTGCTAAGCTGAGGTGCCTACGGTGCAGAAGTGTGCAGCTGTGTTGCCCACAGTGCAGCAGGGAACCTGGGAGGGTTTCAGTGACTGCTGTCTAGGTAAAAATTGTTTCTAGGCGTTTGCATCTATACAAGGCATGGTTAATCCTCACTGCACAGTGCTCAGCTATGAACAAAAGCAATGCTTATACACAGGCAAAATTAAACAGTTTTAAATTAGTCTGCCTCACAATGATCCTCCCTCCAGCAATCCTCAGCTAAGACAAGGCTATATCAAAACTCTTCTGCAACAACTGTGCAGGGGAGCCCTTCTTAATGTAAGGTGGCTGGATGGTTCATGTATGAAAAACAAGCTAGATTCAGCAAGGCTAGATCTAGTCTATGCTAATTAAGCAATATTTCAGGGCAAAACAAGTGCAGGTAATAAGCAGGCACAAACAGTAAAAACAGTCATAAATGAGCAAATGAATGCAGTGAAACAGTAAATACAGATTAAAAAGTATAGATCAAACTCAAAGTAAGCTTAATTTCTTGTTCTTAGCTTTGGATGGCTTGGATTCAAGCAGAAGCACTCTGGGCTCTGGCAAAGGACACCAAACACAAAGCAGTAACAGTTAAGTGAGCCAAAAAATGTGCAGAATTGAGGCTTATATAAAGGCAAAATTAAACCGTTTTAAACTAGTTGGTCAATAGGAAATCACACAATGATCCTTCCTCTAGCAATCCCCAGCTCATACAAGGCTATATCTGCAGTCTTCTCCCACAACAGTGCAAGGGAGCCCTTCTTAATGTAAGATGGATATATTTGAGCTCAAGTGTACGAAAAACAGGCTAGATTCAGCAAGTCTTGACCTAGTCTATGCTAACTAATATTTCAGTGCAAAACAAGTGCAGGTAATAATAAGACACAACCAATAAAACAGTCAAAAATGCACAGATTAATGCAGTAAAACAGTAAAATACAGATGAAAAAAATGGAAATCAAACTCTAAATAAGCTTTATTTCTTGTTCTTAGCTTTGGATGGCTTGGATTCAAGCAGAAACAATCAGGACTTTTGGCAAAGGACACCAAACACATAGCAGCTCTGCTTAATTGAGCTTTAACAAGAACAATGACACTTAGAATAACAGATACACTAAGCCTTCAACCAGCAATTCCCAGCTCAGAAGGTTGGAGGCTACCATTTTCTCTCACAAGTGTGTAGATCACAACCCTTCTTAATGTAAAATAACTGGCTTGAGCCCAAGCACTTAAACCAGAACTACGTCACTTTTAGAATAACAGACACAATAAGGCTTCAACCAGCAGTTCCCAAATTAGAAGGATGTAAGCTACATCTCCTGCCACAAGAATGTAGACTCCAAATATTCCTTATGTAAGAGAACTAGTTTGAAGCCCAAGTGCTTAAATCAAAACTAAGAGACTTAGAATAACAGTCACAATTTAATCGGGCTACTAACAAGCACTAATAAATGCAGCAAAATAAATGCAACACTTTTAAGAACAAGCAGCAAAAAGCAAACTAAAGTAATGAAGTAGGAGGAGGAATAAGCACAGATACAATAAAAGAAGCAGAACAAAGTGCATTTGTTTAGTAAGTGTGAAGAGAGTAAATAGAAGATAATTCAAGTTTAAGAGAGTAAAGGGGTGTGCCTTCCCAAATGATCTCTCTCTACTGAGTGGAATGAGCTGATGAGATGGGACTGGAAGGAGTGTTCATAATCAGATTAATAGTAAGGGCGAGTAACTAAAAAGCTACCCAATTTTAAGAGTACAACAACAGTTGGGTGGGTGTGTGGGAAAACCAAATGCACAGAGATCAGCAATAGTCAGGCAAGCAAGCAAGTCAAATAAGTACTCCAGCTAAATAAGGATGCTGCCACAAAAAGTTCTAGTTAAAGAGGAATGCTATTTCTCAGCTTCTCCCACTAATTAGTTGGATGTTATTCACTGTCTTAACTTTTCTAACTGACCCATGTCAAGACATTTTAAAACTCCCGCAGAACAAAAAAGTTAAAAAAAAACAAATGCAATTTAAGAAAAGGTAAAAAATAGAAGTAACCAAGCCTTAAATGGAAAACTTCAATTCAAAATCAAATGCAGAGAGATCAGCAATAGTCAGGCAAGCTAGCAAGACAAATAAGCACTCCAGAAAATTCTGGCCTAGATTAATACTTTGACTGTAATTTGGTCCCTAACTGATGACACCCTGCTAAACTCTGACAGTGGCCTTCTTACAGGTGCCCATTTATACACCTGACAAAGGCATTTGACCTCATTGACCACTATCTTTTCCAAAAAAACAACTAAATAAAACTGGTATCAGTCCAGACAGCACATCCTGGTTTAAAAACTTTCTCACTGATAGTCACTTCAGAGTTAAAATAGGATTCTCCCAATCAGATTCTGCACCTGCTACCAAAAGTGTAGCACAAGGATACATTCTTCTCCTCCTCCTCTTCTCCATATTCATTAAAAAAACTTCCTTGTGACCTCCCTATTTCCCACTTATCCTCTGTGCTGATGACATGGTCATTTACTAATCAGGTAACTCTCACACCAACATTCAATGCCAACTCTGGTCAAACTTACATGAGCTCCACCAATGGTTCATAAACCATAAACTAATTCTCAATCCCACAAAAAACAAAACTATGTTTTTTGGAACTCCACAGAAAATTCACCAAGCACCTAACTCTTTAACTATCTTTGACCTATACAACGATTCGGTAAACACCTTCAAATACCTAATACTATGGCTTGATCAGTCACTAAACTTCCATTTCCATATAGAGAAAGTGAGAGCCAAAATAAAGTCCTTCCTCTTTTGGGCCAAAAAGATCTTCCTTTTTCTATCCCAACCAGCCACAGCAACCACTGTCAAAGGAGTTATCCTTTCTCAACTTGATTAGCAGTCCCAATTTTTGCTTCTGCTTCCAAGAAAAACAATGCCTTACTCCAGACTTTCTGTAACAGCATCTGTTGATTCATTACAAACTCATCTCCCTGTGAGCATCATTGTATCACCCTAGACAAAAACAAATGACTACCCATAAAACAAAGATCTAAACTATTTATAGGATCCTGACTCTACAAATTACTCTGTCTCCAGGGAGATGTCAGGAAGAACCTATGATAAGTGGCTGGGGCTTAAGGGGGATACCAGTGGACTGATACTATATTATCCACCAGAAGCATCAAGGGAGGAGCATGCGTATCTGAAGATGAGAATAAAAGAAAGAGGTAGGTCAAGGAGATAATACTCATGGATGTTTCAGTCTGCCAGAAGCAGAGTGGGGAATTTCAAGCTCTAGAGTTAAAAGGACCATGAAGGATTCAGCCAGCTGGTACAAAACTGTACCAGAAAGGACAGACCTCTGGATGCAGTCCTAACCAGTGCAGAGGAAGTTGTGGATGTCCATGCTATGGCACCATTATTGAACACTGATTGTGCCACTGTGTTTAGTAGAGTAGAGGCAGGGTAAGAACACAAACAGAAATATGATTATTGTGGTATTTTATAGATTTATAGGTTCATAGGTGTTTACTAGGCTAACGACCACAAGGGACTTTTTAAGCCTAGCCATGCATCCCAAATCTCTGACAAGTTCTGATACCCTTGCTAAGTGTAAGCATAGGCCTGCGAGCTGAACCATTTACAGGTTACCTGTATGCATTAGAGACATAGGTCCCAAACCAGGGAATAATTTCCAGTTTCCCATCCAGTTGTCCAAGTTGCACTTGAATTGGGTTAGGGAGGAACTCTGCTTCACATGGATGGGGAGTTGGTCATTAGCCTAGTAAACACCTATGAACCTATAAATCACTGGGATGATCAGACGACTGAAGTCACTAAATAATTATATGCATTTGAGTTGCAGACTTCAAATCCTTCAGGAAATGTATGTTAACACAAACCCTGTTACTCTAGCAACCTTATAAGTCTATAAGAGAAATATTTAAAATCTGTTCCTATTTTTTGGTCCTTTCATTGTCCCCCATTTTGTCAGGCTTTGTCCAGATTTCTTGCACTAAGAAGCTGAGAGGTATGGGCACGATTATGTACCCTGACAAAGGACACCAAGAACTTTTTGGATTAGCGCTTTCGTTTATGCTGATTAGATAAACTTCATCAGATGTAAACAAAAGAGAAACAGTCATTTATATACATAAAATTACATGACATCACATCCTGTCAATCAAAAATTACAAAAGATATATGGACAAATAAATATATTGTTAATAAAAACATTGATATATATAGAGATATATATAAGCATTTACTAAGCTTATGTATGTATATTTATTTAAAAAAATAAATTACAATAACCTAACGAAATAATGCTCTCAATTTCAACAAGCTCATGATGGAAACTGTATCATTAAGTCCAGGAAAAACAGAAGCATTTAGCTTAAGCTGCCAATGTGGCAGCTTAAGCTAAATGCTTCTGTTTTATGTATATAAATGACTGTTTCCCTTTTGTTTACATCTGATGAAGTTTATCTAATCAGCATAAACGAAAGCGCTAATCCAAAAAGTTTTTGGTGTCCTTTGTCATGGTGTTTTAATTGAGTTTATTTTTGTGTTTTTCTATTTTTGTGGTTTTCTAAGATTATGTACCCTGCCCATATCTCTCAAGTGTCCCTGACTTTCCCTCAGATTTCAGCTATATCCCTCTTAACTGCACCCCCCCCCCCCATGGTGAATTGTGGACAAAAATGTGTTGACAATAATTAGAGTTAAAGAAAAGTGACCCTGATTCTGCCAAGAGTTGTCACTGATTGATTGACAGCGATGATCCAGCAAGCTCAAATAAATCAACTCCATTTCACGGTCAGACAGCTGCTACATTTCATATCTTATTTAGAAGAAAAGGATCGAGAAATGATACACAAAATTGCATTTTTGTATAGTAGATGGCAAAAGTGCAGCTATTACAAAAGTTGAATCAGGCGACAGCAGCTTGTACTGAGCTGAGACAATTGGTCACAGATAAGTTAGGAGACTGGAGGCAAACTGAGGGAGAAAATAAGCAAAGAAAATGAACAGAGCATTCAGGGATACAGATAACTTTGTCAGGAAAAAAAAAGAGAAGGTAAAAAAGGAGAAAGCCAGGGCAACTTTTATTGCTAGTACTGGACTGCAAATTTACCAAGAAAACAAATAAATATATTTTTCTTGGGTTTTTGTTGTTGGGAGGCAGTTATTGATAATTTTTATCTCTGACATGCCACATGCCATTTGTCAGTCAGCTCACACTAGCTGCAGTCATTTCAATTCAGTCTGAGCATCTGTATACTTTGCTGTTACAAAAAGCTTTCAGTTGCATTGGATGTTGGGCTGTACTTTAGAACAGCACATAAAATGCGTTACTTCCCTCATTGACATCCAGGCTGTTACACCTACTGACACCTCCTTCCATCTCAGTTATACACATTAACATGACACCCTTTATGAATGACAGCTGGACTGCTAGATACCGCAGCAAGTGCAAGCATTATTGGGTAAGGCTTCCAATCACAGCAGTGAGACTTGAAGCTTTTCTAACCCTTTCTACAGCTAAGTAAACAATGACAGTCAGAAAAACCATGACTGCATGCAGTAGCAATTATGAGGAGATGGCCGTTTTGAAAATTGTAAAGGATAGGCAAAATTAAGAGTGAGAAACAGCAATGCTAAGCTATTAATGTTTTGAGAATAATGAACTTGCCTTATTATTACCAGATATGCATGCCTGTGGGATTGAGCAGACTGGATGGTTATCATGGTGCATAATGCTGATCTCAGCTATATAAATCCATGCTGCTTGTTGAACAATTTCTCCAAACACTGATCTCCAATCTTAAACTACAAGCTCACGTTTCACGTTTTCATAAGCTTTGGACTTGAAAACTGCTGCAGTGATCTCACAACATACAGAAAATGAAAGAATGTTTTTTTTTTTTTCACAACCATGCCTCTCAACATACAACTTCTGCAATACAACTTTTGTACTGCAGAAAGAATCGACCAGACTGGGAACTGGGTATTCAACATCAGTCAAAGCTGCTGAAACATGAGGGGACATAGTGACTGTCTTCACCAGTGTAAAGTGCTTATGTACTATGTATTATGGTAGTAAAATCTTGTACTTGCCAGCCAGTACAATAGAGAAATCTAGTAACAGCTAGGAAAATGTAAAATACTGCTGAGGTGGTGTTAAAAAGAAGGCCTATAGTCTAAATAGGCAGATGTGCTGGCCTCTCATTGAAAGATATTTGCAGGACTGAAAATGGAGACTTTTGGAACCATAACTAGAAGCATGCAACTTATTCTGAGCTGCAGAAACAAAAAAAGATCTACATGGAAATTTTTTGAGAAAATTTAAAAACAGAACTAAACTTTAAGTGACCTAAACTGTGTATTTTTTTAAGTTGGAAATAACTTTGAGTTGGCATACATGCACTTTAAGTAAACTGCATTTCAATCATAAAACAGAGTCGCTAATGTGTTAAACATAGTACACTGTGGTAAAAAAAATTGACATGATCTGAATCATATTAGCTGTATATCAGTTCCATGGAGTAAAAGGAAATTTACAGATATGGAGAATATTTTGAATTGTTTTAAAAACCACTATGAGAAACCTATTGTACATAATAGTGGTATGGTAGAGGTAAAGGAACAAGTTAAAAAGTTAAAGGAAAAATAATGCTCTGGGTAATTATGGCATCATCCCAGAATTATATTAATAATTACACCAAGATGTAGTATCTCTTTTACTTGAAGTTTTCATTGAAATTAAAGCCACTTTGAACAATCTCCTTCATGGTAATATATATTAATTTCCCCATTGCTAAAACAAGATAATCTATTCCTTTGTTCTCCAAGTTGACCCCTATTACTATGGAATGTGGACTATAAAATTTGTATGTCTATTTTTAATAGCTTAAAAATGTACTTTCTGCGGTCATAGCTTAAGGTCAAACAGCTTTCATACTAAATAGGCAAACACAAGATCACATTAAAAGAATAATCATGTCAGTAGATTTTGCCAATAATAATGGTAATAAGAATTATCTATAATTAGTCTGGATGTATACAAAACTTCTGATTCAGTAAATTGGACTTGTTTAACTTAAGTGTTAGAAACATACAAATTTCTAAGAGATTTCACATCTCTTAATAACCATCTTTATCAAAACTCTTTTTTATGTTAAAGTATTATCTTTTATATCTCGGTTAATAAGTAAGAGAACAAAACAGGGCTGCCCCAACCCTCCACCTTATTTGCTTTGGGCATTGAATCCCTTGCCAATTATATTAATTATAATAATGACATAGTGGGTTTTAATGGTCGATATAATTCAAAAATCCATTTATTTGCAGGTAACATATTATTAACAATAGGCAGTATCAATTACTCAATAGTAAGCATAAGTAACTCACTAAATATTTTAAATTGCTATCTCGTATAAAATTTAATCAGAATAAAACCAATAATTAATAAAGAATTAGATGATTTAATGAGAGTTAATAGTAAATTCAAATGGGGGCAATGAACAGATTAAATATTTATGGGTTATTCACACAAGCAACCCTACCAAAATTATAATGATTTATATGAATGTTTTAGATAATATAAAACATTAATAAACAAATGAAATAAGTTATTTTTTTAATATGGAAGGCATGTTATCCTTGATTAAGATGGTTATCTTGCTTAAAATATTCATTGTTATACAAGCTGCTTCCTTACTACCAATGAAACATCATGTTAAGGAATGTTATACCTGTTTGAAATTCTTATGTCATCCTATCAATTCTAGACTAGTTCTAGGGCATCATATAAGATGGCAGAAAAATAGAAGCATATGATTTATAGATCTAGAAACTTGTGCCATTGCATCTGTTATTCAAATAGTAGTTTTATAGCTAAACTCTTATTTTTTGAGCTAACTGGAGGAAATGACATGAAACCATTTGGTTAAACAAAGACAAAACATTCCCATGCAACATACTCAAATTTTGAACAATAACATGATATGGTTATTAAAGAAATATTTTAATAAAACTACTAAAAGACCAACAGTTTTACTTATTTAAGCATGTATAAATTCTATAAATAAAAGCATTGTTTTTTAATTTATTCCATGGAAAGTGAACTTTCAAAGAATATATAAACAAAAAATAAAAAAAACACCGTCCAATACAGCCAGGAGATAAAATCACTGATTTTTTATTAAAATAATAAAATAGTTAAGCGCTTTTGTTCACACAAACTGCACTTCATCAGACCATAGCATGGTATAAAACCACAGACCTTTATAACCAAAAATCTAATTAATTAAAAAAATTAAAGAATGTAAAACAATCAATGAATCACATCCAAAAATCAATAAAACAACCCTTTGCCTTCAAAACAGGTCTTAAGGGTATATTACCAATCAAACCAGGATCCCTATGTGCTTGTAGGGTAGTGATCCATTTAGTCTCAGCTACCTCTACTTTATTAACATTATCATTATATTATTTATATATAAAGAGACTGCTTTGCTATGATCATGAGGTTACTCGTACTTGACCTTTATCATCTAGGTCAGGTACATATCCTTGTAGGTCGTGCAAAGCCTATAGGTATATTTCAGAGGTTAAAACCTACAAGCACCCTACAAATGGTTTTACATTTATTCCTAGATTTTATGCTGATTGCAGTAGTCATGATTTAGTCTTTTTGGCATCTTGCAGGAACTGCACCTGTTTTTATGTAGGTAAGACAAATTGCTCCTTAAGGGAATGTATTTTAGTGCATTATCATTATATAAGAGGAGAGGACACCACAAGTGCCTTGTACAGACATGTTAAGGGCCATCCAGAACATATTTTCAATTTTTTAGTTTTACAATTTTGTAACATTGGACCCCGTGGTGGTGATATTGTTAATAAAGTAGTGGTAGCTGAGATTAAATGGATCACTACCCTACAAGCACATAGGGATCCTGGTTTGATTGGTAATATACCCTTAAGACCTGTTTTGAAGGCAAAGGGATTGTTTCATTGATTCGCTGATGTGATTCATTGATTGTTTTACATTCTTTATTTTTTTTAATTAATTAGTTAAATTTTTGATTATAAAAATCTGTGGTTTTATACTATGCTATGGTCCGATGAAGTGCAGTTTCTGTGCATAAAAGCGCTTACCTATTTTATTATTTTAATAAACAATCAGTGATGTTATCACCTGGCTGTGTTGGACACTGTTTTTTATTTTTGTTTATACGTTTGGAGTTTGATATCACAGTTCTTTACCTATTTGGTCTACATCATTTGTTTGGTTAACTGTAAAAGCAGTGTCTTAATTTAAGAGAGACCAATGTACTTAATACCGATTATGTAATGAGTAATTATATTTAGACATCAAAAAATAACTTGCTGTACAGATTAATGAATAGGTCATCATTTGTAAATGTGGCTCAATGCCAGGTATAGCTAAAAAGATTATCCACCCATTACTGAGTTTCTAAATAATTTTGAAATAGACAGTGATCAGAGGAAATTGTAGATATCAAAAACACATACAATAAAAATTCTAAGTTTCATTTCAAAGATAATTACTTGGGTTATTTGTCACAAATAAACAGTTCATCCTTACATTAATAAGAGAATGATTTTATTATCATTAAATAAAACTACATCTATATTTTGGAAATTATATTTTTGGTAATTTTTGCACAGATCATTTCCACCTCATTAAATTGAAATTATCTATAAAAAAGAAGGCATGATCGCTGAAGATTTCAGTTTTCATTTAAAGCAGATTGGCAGCATATGATATAGATGGTAAATGAAGGCATGCCTTTTGGGACCAAATTCAAATTTTCTTGTAAGCACTGTGGCCTGTTACATTTATCTGAACTTTTAGTGTTGTTTAATGCTGCAGTTCTCAGGTGCATACCAAGATTTCAATTTTCACTTCTCTGGAATTTAACTAAAATTAGGAAGTTAATTATAAAGAATTGGAAAAGTGAGTCTACACCTTCATTTGTGGCATTTATTAAAATTGCCACAGTTGCATTTCAGAAAGAATGATCTATTATTAAAATGAAAACCAACAAAATAACCTCAGACTTTAACTACTGAATAACACTGAGCTCTTTAGTAGAGTCATATTAACATGTATGATCACATTCATTGTGGCGTGCAATTTAAAATTATATGTTGTAATGAATGATGCTGATATTTTTTAAATAATTATTTGATATTTTAAATTATGTTGGCATATTTGTATCTTTTGTAGTGCAGTTTACAAAATGCAATAAGAATACCAAAAACACATTTTACTGGTGGTTGTGCTGGGCATTATTTTATGCCAAATTAAGCAGTCTTTCATTCCTGCATGGCTGCATGAAAGTGTAAACACATTGTGAGTTAGTTCCCCACCTGCAGAGACAAAACAGCTGCTCTCTAATGCCATACCCAAAAAGAAAGAGAAAAAGAGGATGATGTTCTTGCTTTCTGAATGAACTGTTATCATTTTGTTAAACAAAATGGAGAAACCCATGAAATTTGTAGTGCAAACCAATATGAATATGAGTCAGCAAATGGTTACTATTCAGAAGAGTCTGGCAATGCATGAGAGAAGAGAGATTACTGACAAAACACTTGGTCAGTTTCAAGGAATATAGCACTTTATCAGCCTCCATACTGACCACTTCAAAGACCATCCCTCCCATAAAAATAGTTAGTAAAAATAAACAGCCTGGCACTTGGCAGTGCAATAGCAGGCAAAAGAAAAAACAAAGTAAACTTAAAAAACTCCAAAACACTTAATATAAAACAAATAAACGTGGTTTAGTGCTTTTGTCAGTACATTCACATCTTCAGAACCACAAAACAAAGTAAAAACTGGTTTAAATCCTTTTTAAGTAAATGAACGCCACCCCCAATAATGAACCAATCAATGTGTAATAGATCAACCTTTTCCTTTTTGGTATTTTAGTTAGTAAAAATAGTAGTGAGGCATACTTTATTGACTTTGAAAGCATTCTAACAAGTAGAATTGGAATCAGTCTTCCTGAGTTAAAATCCTGTCATCACAACTGAGAGGTGAAGCACTTAAAGCAACTAAGCACATGGAGGCTGACAATATGGGATATTAAAAGCTAGAAAAGGAAGTGCTAGACTGGGGCTGGTCTGTTTTCTGAAATAAATCCCTTGAAATTTCATAATTTTAAGTAAAATGGTAAGAACTTCAGTATCTAATATAAAAACTGTTTTAAACTTGTAGTTAGAGACTACACCTAACAGTAAAAGAAAGCAACAGGCATTCTAGCGATTGATAAATTCAAAAGGCCACTCTCAAGTATCCTATGTAAATGGGCTTTTCTGAGTGACCCCAACAGTACTGATAAACTGGTTTTGCTAAATGAAAGGTTACTATCTAATGAGGCATTGCATGAGATGATTTGGTACCACTAAAATGGGAACAAAGAACTGAATCTGACCTGAAGAAGTGCTTTGAGACTATTCTAATAAATGAGTCATCTCTGAGAGATGAAATAAGACATAGAATCAAAGAGTATAAGAAAAGCAAAAGAGCAAGGAATCCAAAATGGAGTTTGCAAAGGTAGGAAGAGCTGGTACGAAGCTCTAAAAAGTAATTCTCTAAATTTGAAATTATGAAGAGATGCCAAAGGGTTTGAGGAGTACCATCTTGTTACCATATTTAAGAAGATAGAGAAGTCAGTATGTGGACATCATCAAGATGTTACCTCATAAAACTGGAAGAAAAATTCTCACCTGTACTCATCTAAATCTTTCTCGTCCCATAACTGAAGATGTCAGACTACTTTTTAAGGTGACATTGAAATGCAGCTCCAAAAATGCGTTATGAATAACATCATAATTGACACAGGGCTTTAAATGAGCTGTCAAAGCATTTGGAATCAATTAAACATTACGTCTTATAGAAAGTAGTGTCAAGAGTAATGAAAAAATAACACAGAAAACACAATAAGAGGTCTCAAAGATGCTTCTCATTTACCTTCCCTAAAATTGTTGTAAAACCTATCTCCCATAAATCTGAAAAGTAACTCTTTGAACCTCTCACCATGGGTGTAACCAAAATGAAATACAGAAATTACTCCACACTGGAACTACCCTTACACTCAAATATTACTTTCTTCTTTGTATTTTACAAATGCTATTAGGACACATTTTCTTCTCCCAGCATTAAATATGTACTTCACCTTATTGAGACAGAAAATTATCCTTAAATGATTCATAATATAATGAAATATGACACTTTTCCACACACGTACCAGAAAAAAACATGTATTTCCCTGGAGCCTTAGCAAAATGCCTTCCAGGCAGGGTGAAAGCTAAGTGAATAAACAGCACAAAATATGACACTGTAATCAATCAATTTAAAAAAATCTTCAGTTAAAACTTTGGTTCAAACCATTTGGTAACAATGTATTAAATTTAATATAAAATTACTTTTTTATACTGAAATTTCTGTTTAGCGATTATTTTATTACTGGCATTAAAACAAACTTATTCTAAAACAGTAACCTTTAAGTTCAGCTTCTCGTGTTAATGAAATTTATTGTAATGAGTAGTTAATGGCTATCTTTAACATTATTATTCATGTTTTCAAATGTTCATTAATTTTGGTAGAAAATGGCCACTTAGTCTCCCCTATATAAAATAACATACAATGACACTGGATACTGGATAGCATAAGTTACTGCACAACTAGCACAATTTTACCTATCACATCTAATATTATATTATTAATTTATTCAAACTTTTGACAAATTTAAGGATATATTACACAATCACTGCAAAAGACAGTGCCCCCCACGGTCGAGATTTCTTACAACAGGCTAATTTGACATAATAAATCAACCACAAGTTACCTAATCAGCCACACTCTTGCCCCTATAATGTGGGAGTAGCGGAGTCTTGACTAAACATTTAATGCTGAATCTATTTCTAAACTTTTCCAATTCTTATTCATTATTGATACAGTATAATGTTTTATCCAAAGAGATTGTAACGCACATAGCAATTTGTTACTTAACTTCAGTAAAATTATTGAACCAATTATCTGTATTAGCAACATTTTAGTAACTTCTTATAAATCTGATATTTCAGTATTTGCAGAATACTAATATGCTGACAAAACATTCCTCTTACAATAACCTCTACTAACAAAGATATTAACTAACTTACAAGACTCGCTTATAAATTAATCTGTATTACAGTACAACCTCCTAGCTTTAATAAAATCTTCCTTTGATAGAAGAGACACAAGATGTTTTAGATAAAAAACTAGAGACAAATAAGTAATGCAGGATACTGTTAGCACTAATATAATTACCTGGTTTTACATCCAACTAACCAGTTGTTGTGGGATGAGTAAAATAAGTTTAATCAATACCAAAGCTATTATTTTTAACAGATTAATAAAATCATGATCCTTACCATGATCCCCCTTACAATTAAAAATCAAGTCATCAATGGAGAGAAAATAATATAATACTTGTTGACCAAAAATGGAATTTGAATAAAATCCTTCTTTAGCAAAAAAAAAATCCAAGACAAAACAGGCATAAGCAGGGGCAAAGGAAGCCCCCATGGCTATACCCTTTAGTTGTCAATAAAACTTGTCATCAGAAGTAAAAAAAAAATTAGCCAAGCAAAATTCTACTAGTTCAACCAAATATAAAGTTCTGGTCATCATCTAAATGATAAATAATGGACTCAATACCAGACTTATGCTGAGTGCCAATATACAGGCTTACTGCATCAGCTGACAACCAATACATATATTCCTCTTATTTGAATCCAGATAATTGTTGTAACAAATGAGTAGCATCCCTAATGCAAGAAGACAGTAAAGTAGCTTGGGCAGGGCAAAGGGAGCAACTACACCAGGCTTTTAAAAGCTGGCATTGCATTTGCAGTCAAACCTAAGAGCTGTTGTACTGCATGTGTTGTCTAAACTTTACTAACCACTTGCTACATTTGTAGCTAAAGTTAATACATATATTTTTTTAATTAAAACCTGAGTGGTGTAGCATTCAGTGTGTGGTATAAACTGTATGTAGCAAGCAGTTTTCTACAGTTTAAAATAATTATTTTTCTATTGTGTATGTTATTGAAGTCTGAGAAAGGTGGTTTAGGAGCATGGCACAGAAATGGCACCTGCCTGGCTCCATTTAAGGAGCCTCAGGTAACTGATTGCAGATTTTTTTTTAATTACTCCAGCTGAGGGGGGGGGGGTAAAGGTGGGATACAGAAACAGGGCTGGATTGCATTTCAGGAGCGCCAATCTTCAGATTATGAACCTTTTTTGTTTTTGTTCCTCAGCAATGTTGAGAGATTCCACATTGAGGAATGGTTCTGGGCACTAGATGAGCAAGTTATGGCTCAGTAAGAGTGCAATTTTTCAACAGTCGTATTCAAATACAAACTAATAACTTTACGTACATTTAGTAATATCATACCTTGACTAGAAACTGCAGGTCTTCCAGGAGGATCATACATATTTTTATGAATTCTCCGTAAACAGTAAAATGTAGCAAATTTAGACTGGGAATTAATTAATTTCATATTTACATACATTTGACTAAAATAAACCAACCTTTGGCCTTTATTTCATTTATTTCCTTCACTTTTAGCATTGTTTTTGATTCATCAAATATCAAATCTCCACTCAGTCATCTATAGCATAAAGAACAGAGAACCAAGTACCTTAATTTATATGGAATATTAGATTAACATCCTATTCGTCTCATATGACTTTCTTTAGTCATTAAATTTCACAGACATCTCCCTGGTACAGTGATACTATACGCAATTTCCAAATTCAAGGAAAAGCCTTATCTGTGTTACATACAATGGTAACATATGCACTGGGTTTCTACAAGTCATATATCTAAGATTTGTAGCCAACTTGTACCTACCACAGGATAAAATAAAATCAATGTGTTGCCCAAATTTCACTCGGAAGTCAAGATGGAATTTACAAGCCACTGTACAATTCAACATCAGTGATAATAGCAATCCCAACAGCATGGCAACATTGTTGTCTCATGCCTGCAGCTTGTAATCATAGTTTTGTGCAAAATTAAGTGACAGTATTCACCACCATCCATCTTGTAAGGCAGGTAAGTAATCATTGCAACTTAGCGTGGTCTTCCTTGTTGACAGCATTTCCAAATGTACTGTTATCAGCATGTTTTGTTTTTGTGCATCAAATATACCGCAGAACCTCTACATAACTCAAGAATTAACAGCAAACCATGTCATTCTGAATACTGAGGCCTCTAGGACTCCCTTCTTTACACACACTCAGTGCCCTATCTTCTTGTTCAACTTTATTCTCATTGTTAATCCCCTCAATCTGTCTTTAAAGATTAAATCCAAGAATAAAACCTGCCTGGAGAAAATGTAAAACAGGAAGCTGCCAATTATAGATCTGGGTTCCATATATGGAATGCATTAGAAGCATTTTAAAACATCGTCACTTTAATATTTTGAAGTAAAGACAAAAATGCTTGGTTTCTCCATGCTTGCTACACATATCCTGTACACGTTCTGCGAATCATATCGTCACGCTTAACAGCAAGACAATGAGATTTCATGGGCAGATGCACTTACCATTAACACTGCCACGTCTGAGGTGAGCAGAAATGAAAAAAAAGTATATTAAAGTCTTAAAAATAACATATAGAACTATTATTCATTAAATATTCCTTATGTTGCTGTGTCTGTTCTGTGTTTTTTCCTTCAGTTGTCTAAACCACTCCTAAAAAAGTATATTACTTATTTCAAGGGCAAACAAACTTATTGTACCACATTTTGTAAGCAGGCATGCCTTTGGAACTCATACTGCAAATTTAAATAACACTCCAAAAGTCTGCTTATATGGTGGATGCAAACACAAGAAAGCTTCCAACTGCCCCCCCACAAACTACATTACTGTATCACCCATTGACAGCTGCTCTAATACAAGAGCATGAGTATCAGATGAAACCCAGGTTACTTTTAAACATCTTATTTCCATATATAATCACTATTTTAATGAAAATAGGACACCAGTAACTACTGCACATAAATGAACATGCATACAAGGCAGACAAAGAAAGCAGATGCCACATTCCATTTCACACCTTTGAACATGCATCACACTTTTGAACATGATGTTTGCTCTATTCCACTATAGTTAAGTTAAACCATAGAAAGAGTAATTTACCCAACAACACTACAGGGGTGGTTTGCATCTGGCTCTCTAGGTATTCAAATATTGCCTAAAACCTTGCCCATCCCCACAGTGCCTTTTTTAGGAAGTGCCAACCAACCAACAAACCTATAGACATTGCTAAACCAACTCAGGATAATCTAAAGGTGAAACTGCTCAATGCCAGGAGTCTAAACAAGAGACTCTAGTCCCTGGAAGCGTTCCTTATCCTGGAAAATATAGACATCTGTGCAGTTACCAAGACTTGGTCTAAAGCCACAGAGGGTACCCCAGGAGTGCAAGGTTATAATGCCTTCCACACATTTAAACCAGTTACTGCACAGGTATGTCTAAAGGTGGAGGAGTCTCAATTTACATCAAGTACAGGCACACCTCAAAGCTGGTCAACCAATTCTACTTGAGGTTCTTCACATTCAACTTAGCACAATTAAAGTCCCATGACATATTGTTGCAAGCTATAGGGCCCCCTCCATGACAGAGGAAGCCCATACCACGCATCTGAAATTACTACAGACACTCCCCATTCAATCCAAACACAATATTAGGTTCACAGGTTGTTACTAGGCTAATGACCATTAAGGCCCTTACAAGCCTAGCTATGCACCCAAAACCCATTTGTGTCCCAAGTATCATATGGGGGGCATGTTAGTAGACAGGCAGCTAAGGATTTGTAGGGAGTGTTAGTTAGGATAATGCTTTTCTTATTGATGACCTGTGTCCATTAGGGACATGGGGGCCAGACTGGGGTTAAATTATGATTTCCCATCCACTTGTCAAGGTTTTTTTGAATGAGCTCTGTTTTACGTGGAAGAAAAGTCTATTCCATAGTGTGGGTACCCTTTGGAACACATCTGTCTCTCCAGCATGTTCTGTTTATGTCAGAAGCAAAGTTCAAACCCTTGGATCTACTGTTTTCAGTGCTGTTTGGTTTGCACATGTGCAATAGTTCCATCTGGGCCGAGTCTGAGGAAGCCTTGTAAGTCAGGCAAAGATCTGCTCTCAGCAGTCTATAAGAGACTGAATACAGAGAGAAAAGCCTTTAGGTGGATCAGTGTAGGACAGGGTATTCACGTCTTGAACTCTCCTGGTTTGAAACCTTTGTGGGCATTCCAACTGTTGCAAGTGTCTGGTTAGATACGTGCCAAAGGGGGCATTGTATTCAATGACAGGTTTGATAAGGGCCAAATAGAGTGGTATTATAATTTCCTAGGACATGGATGTCATACCCTTAACTATAAGCTGGGTGGCATAGAATGATTTTCTTATTATCTTAGCTACATGTTGGTCAAAGACCAGATTGCTATCTAAATATGTGTCCAGATCCTTTACTACTAGGTTGACTCTTACAGTTAATCGATGGAGTAATTAACTTGTTTTGACAGTTTCCCAAAGGGCATTATAATGCATTTTTGGCAAGGAACTTTAGGTCATAGCTTTGGCACTAGTCATTTGTCTGTGTTAAACCTATGTGCAATATGTTTGTGCCTATGGGGGGAATCTATAACAGCTCCCAGTTTAGAGTGATCTGTGAAGATGGTGAACCAGAGGCTCATGGGCAACTTTATCGCAGAATTTACTGGGAATCACACACAACCTCAAGCATGCAGGCCCACAGTTTCTTGGTTAACACAAACAGCCTTAAATGAGTCTGAATGCCCACCAGGGATACAGATATCCTTGACCTGGTCATCAAAGACATGGGGAAATGATGCACTTCCACTAGAGTAAAGAACTTTTTGGTCAGACGCAACAAGAAAGCTGTATCCATTGAAATACATATTAAAACCAGGACTCCAGCTAACATCAGAGCATTAAAAACCTATTGCAAGGCTAACTACTTCCTACTAAGTACAGTCTAACAAAATTCCAAGCTCCCTCAAACCAGAAGAACACAGCTGCCTATGTGGAATTGTTGACAGAAACTCCCTACAATCGTGTAAACAGCTGCATACAGACAGCTGTACTTACTGAAAATAAACATAGCACAGCATCCAAAAACAATCTACCCTGGTAGAATTCTAGTATAAATAGGTTATATAACAAAAGAAGGAAAGAAAATCATGTCCAAAAATGCAAAGGCATTTCCTAGAAAGATAAAAACACCCTCATCAATCTGAACAAGCAAGTCAGGAGAATAATCAAATACACCAGAGCTAAATTTCAGATAAAAATATCCTCCACAACTAAAGACAATCATAAAGCTTTCTTCAGTTCTGTCTACAAACTTAAAAGTGACACTCAACAATGTGCTGAACTAATGGTAAATGGAACATTCAGAGCTAGAAGATATAGCAAATCCGCTTGCTGCTACAATTTAGCTACAACTGTACAACCCATCACCCTCAGCCTCCTCCCAGAAAATACTCTCCACTAACTGTCATAAGGGAGCAGGTCTATAATGCGCTCTCTAAGGTCAAGAACACTGCTTCCGTGGGCCCTGATAATATCCCAAGATGCCTCTTGAATAACAAACTGTCAAACCTGCTAGAATCTCTATCTAACCATAGCCTTCAGACAGGATTCATGATTGAATGAATGTAGGACTGCAATGGTTATCCCTCTACACAACGGGGAACCTTCTACAGACACAGGTAACTAGAGACACACAAGTCTGATGTCTCATATGCAAGGCCATAGAAAGAATCATCAGGGATTTGATAAATAATTACATAGGAAATATATAGCCACTGGACCCTACCTAGTTCGTTTTTTGTCAAAGGCAGTTCATGCCTACTTAAACTGGTCCACTTCTTTAAGAAAGTCACTAAAGCTATAAAAGAGGGCAAAACAATGCACGCTGTCTACCTTAGACTTGGTAAAGATGTCCAAAATAATACCTCACTCAGGCATAAACTTACAAAATTAAACATAAACCCATATGTCACTCAAAGGATAGCCAGCTGGTTCAATGATAGGGTATAAAAAGTTAGAAGAGGGGAATCTGCCTCCTCAAACAGGTCAGGCACTAGTGGAGCTTCACAGGGATCAGTGCTGAGACTACTCATTTTTGCCATCTATGTCTATGAAGTCAAAGCAAATGTCAAGGGCCTCTGGCTGACCAAGTGTGTAGATGATTACAAACCTGTCACTGAATCCCCAAAAGACACAGATACCCTTCAAAAGAGTCTGACACAGACAAACAACTTGTGCCAGAGCCATGGACGAAAACTCAGTGTGAAAAAATGCATAATAGCACCCTTTGGAAAGATACCCCTGGATATCACCACATTGATAATGCTCCCTAAAAGTAAACCCAGTGGTTATGGATCTGGCAATTTATGTTGACAGCCTGACCTTTGACCACCACATATTCCCTGTGATGAGAAAATCATTCTACACTGCACAACATATAAGCAAGGGCATGGCATCCAGGTCTAAGGAGGTCATTATTCCACTGTATTCTGCTCCCATCAGAGCAGTTGAGTACAATGCACCCTTCAGCATGTACCTGATCAGGCACTTCCAACAGCTTAAGAGGCCACAGAGACTTCTCACAAAAAGAATAAAGGGAGTTAACAAGTCTAACATGGACTGTATCAAAGGCCTACCCCTGTACTCTGTCTCCTACAGACTGCTGTTTGACAATCTATGCCTAGTAGACAAGACATCTGTTGATTCCACACTGATGGATCTGTTGCACATCCACAAAACAGTTAGCATCAGAAATACCCAGTCTAAGGACCTAAATCTCATCTGTGACACAACCAGGACATCTTGGAGGGACAGGTGTATGTCTCAAAGATTATCCCTTTTCCTGAACAGACTTCCCATCCATGTCAAACACAGCTCATCCATAACCCTAAATAAATGTAAAGTGGTCCAATGGATGGGAAATGACACATTTAACCCATGTTCCTAATGAGCTGGGGCAGTCTGTGAATGCATGATCTGTACAACCTATATCATAATAGTAAAATTCCTTGGGTTATTGACGCAGGTCAGTAATATTTTGGTAAATTTGGGGTAAGCTTGGCTAGGATTAAAATGTCCCTTATGCTGATAGCCTAGTAACCACCTATAAACACAGTCAACTGGACCAAATGTCCTTCTAAAGTATTGAAAATTAACATCCTCTGGAAGACCAAAATTAATTGAATTTGCAACCATTTCAAAGATAAGACTGTTTGTAGCAGAAGAGGATGCTGCCTTATAAGTATGTTTTCTCCAGCCCCATCACCTCTTTTCCTAAGTGTCTCCAATAACCTGTTGGTTATTTCCTTTTTCAGTCACTTACCATTTCCACTTAGCAAACTAATAAGAATAAAATTCCTGTTTAACCATCCTTTTATGTATATAATGGAATAATGTTGGCCTGTTTAATGAAAGTAAAGTACCAACTTACATTAAACATTTAATAAATGCCTGGCTTTGTGGCACAGAGGGATGGAGCCCTTAATGTGTTCCAAGTGACCAGGGTTCAATTAGATGGTCCCAGCACTGGATATGTCAGGCAGGGAGGAAGAGGATTGAAGGGTCATTGCCTGCTCACATCTTCTTGGGGTGGTGAGAGTAGTGGACACTCAGGGAGCACATGGAGAAGAGTGTGATTTCCCTTAAGGAGACCAGGGAAACTACTTCTTGTGCTTGAGGGGAGTGGGCAACGCTGCTTTTTGGCAATGTCCATTGTAGAAGTAAGGGATGACTAGTGCAGACTTACAAAAGTATGGGATGAATAGTGCAGACAGCCCACTGCATGTCCCCCTCCAGCACTACAGAAGAATTCATGGTCAACAGGGCTTAAAAAAGAAAACCTTTAAAGCACCCCTATTGGCTGTGTAAATGATGACTTCCTCCCATTCAATCTTCAGCCAGAGATGGGGAATGAATGGGCCAGGAAGAGGCTGATGATCAGCAGGCAGGTGAGGGTGGGGCAAAGAGTACTAAAAAAAAAAAAAACAGAAATTTTAAATAAATTACATAGGACCTATGTAAATGTTACTTTGACACAAAGCTTTAACAATCTTTCAAGCTGACCAAACTTTCCATATCTCATATTCATATTTGAATGTTATGTTCTGGTTGTTTTTGATAGCACCTTTGTAGCCATTTGTTCATCTTTGATGCTTCAAAGGCAGAGATCTTAATCACCTTAATTGTTGTGCCTGTTATCACACCAGTTTTGTTTTACAGTTTCCTGCCAGACACTTTAGTCTTCTGCTAAGGACATTGTTGCACTAGAATTGCCAAAGATGACAAATTCACACAAGGCTGTTCAGTCTTGGGCATCTGTAGTCAAGTTTTATGAGACCTCCGATGTAATACTGGTACTATCTTAATACAAGACAGAGGAAAGCACTAGGTTGTGGTAAATTAATATGCCACAGTTAACCCAAGACTGTGAATCTCACCCAAGAAAGCTATTTTTCTGTGCCACTGTCGAGCAGAGACAAAGAAGTGATCCCCGGGGTGTATTTCCGATTTCCCATCCATTCATCAAGATTTTTCTTGGAGAGTGCTAATGAAGAACTTTGCTTGACATAGATGGGTAGCCTGTTCCAGAGTATGGGAAGTCTAGATAGGTAACCGCTGTTGTCTAACAGGAGACATTAATGATAAGGTTAAGCACAGGCTCTGGTGCTTCTTTCAGGAAAATGCATAATATAGCTTTAATGGCTGACCAATGGAAGTTCACCAAGATCCATGTATACAGATCATACATCTTCCATTTCCTTTTTTTTAGATGTAATATCTTTGTATCTTGCCAACATCCTCTTAGAGACTAGAAACCTACCACCAGTATTGCCTTCAAAAACTCTCTACATCAAGTAATATAAGTAATTTTCAGCCAGCTATTCTATAACATTAACTACATACTGGCCATGTATGTATCATACGCAATGCAAAGACACTTGTGGCCATCACACCATGTTCATATGCATGTGAAGGTTATGCATCTTCTTCACTCTTCTGTTAACATGTGGCAACATGCACAAATATGGGAACATTGCTCTTTAATCTCCAGTACATGATGCCCTGGCTTGGGCAAAAACCTATCCGTCTCTTTGAGAAGAGTTGTCATTAACACCACAATCCCTGCCTAGCTCTTCCACTGAGGTCTGCAACTTGAACTTGGGTTTCATCCAACTACAGCACACACACTAGATTGTTTTACCAAAATGAATAGGAGGCACACTTACAAAGTTTGGCTCTGATAGAAGGTATCATTAAGCTGTGTCCTGTGTGGATAATGTGTTCATACCAAAATACACTGCAAGAATATCTTGGTAAAACAGAATATCTGTATGCCTCCCTTTTCTCACAGGTCTTCATGGATGTATATCAAACAGCTGGAAAACAGATCACTGGTTAATATTCTTCACTCCTCCCATTACAGCTTTCCTAAAATCAGAGCAAGTATCTAAATCAAACTTTCTTTATTATTACGTCACATCTTATTTTACTTTGGAAAGTGAATGTTATTTCTGATTAAGTAAAATTATTTAATCTGTTGGAAATCAGAACAGAACAGGCATGCCAAACCAGCCTGTTTCTTCTATCAGCACAATAAAATGCTGAACTCAACATTTTTTTTTTTTTTATGCACAACTTAAAATAAAGAGGATGTAATCAATCCTTGGCTCTGTGTCAAAAAGCATTGCCAATAAACAGAAGATAAAAGAACACATTCTGCATTAAAGATGATCAAAAAGAACGCCGTTGTGTATTACAAGCCTCAATGCTTAGGAAGAAGTGACATTTTTTTTTCATTTTAATAGATTGGCATTACCTCATGAATGTCTACATTGAAACTTTAAAACTTAGTCAGTCTTCAAGGGTATGCTGTGAAAACTCCCCTACATGTATAGATGTCTTAGTTGAGAAAATATACTGCTTAACAAGGAGCAGACAAAGATGTGAGACATTCAGCAAGTGAGGGGATTGGTAAAGGGAGTTAGTTATTCATCTTTTACTCTATGCCTGGAATTTACTAGTTGTTTTTACTTGGATTAAAGTTCTATATCACTTCTCGGCCTTTTGGCTAAGATCATGTGTGTGTATGTTACCAGAAGTGCAGCTGTACTGCACATTGCAGCACAAATCTATGACCACTAGCTTTAGACTGCAGTGTGAAGAATGTAACAAATGCCAATGCTGCTTTTAAAAATGTCAGATAAAATTGCCTAGCATGTCTTAATATGATATATTGGGGCCATTACTTTCCATTGCATTATTTGCAAATGGTACCCATACAGAAATGTGAATGAATGACTGCTTTTCTGAGACATGTTGGTGACAGGCAAGGTAAGCAGAGAAAACACTGAGAATGTGAGACTGTTTTCCCTGAAACTAATGAGTACTGGCTTGCAAGTCCTCACAGGAGCAGAAAGCTTAGACACACTAATGTTTGTGGGAGAGGTAACATATCAAGAGAGGTATACCACTAAGTAATGTCACATAGTTGTTAAGAACCATGGTGTGGCAGTTTCCATTAGAAACCAACTGCCATTGTTATGATCTCTCTCACTGCAAAGTGAACTGAAATATTGTCAGACCTAAGTTAATGAACATTACTCCAATCTGAGAATGCAGTAACAGTCAAACAAAGGAGTGACTTTGGAGAATTTCATCAGTGTATATAAAGAAAACTGCTACACTGATGTTTTGTGGACTGTAAGCCTTTCTTTACCAAGGATTCCGTGTTCACCACGATATAGCTCTACAGCATACTGTTTAGTGTTACATCATATTTGTATGGCAGTTTAGTTCAGACAATAAAGGTTCTGAGATGTTAACAAGCTTCATCCTAGCTCAGAGTTCCTTAATCTCTACTTAAAAACTTTGTGACTCAGCATGACACAATCAGACACTGGTTTCAGCTCATCTATGAAAAAGAAGTATTTGTCTCGAATGAACTTTCTTAGTTAACAAATCCCTCTCAGTACCACTTAATTCATACTCTTTCCATTTTGAGTAGTTACATCTCAGGGTCTTCAGTCAGCAAATGGAATGGCCCACAGATTATCGTAGGTCTCAATTGTCCACATGTTCACAGAATGTTCAGATTTTTGCCTCATATTTTTGGTCTGTTCTGAGTTTCAGTCGTCGTATCCTTCAGAAAATACATGCTAAAACAAAATATGTTATTCTCTCAACTTTCTAAGTTCATAAGAGCAAGATTTAATATCTGTCCCTGATTTGGGGCTTTTGCCCACATTTCTTGTGCTAAAAGGTTGAGCGGTATTATTATCATGTTTTCCTGCAATGGTTGTCTATTTAGGGTTTATCCCCCTTATTTTCCTTTTGAGCATACACTACACACTATAAATTGACATTAAGGTTATACACACTCTTGATGATATTTTCCAAAGTCAATGATCCTTCTTACTGTTAATGGAAAACATTCTACTATTATCATTTAGTACCATCATTGCCTTCTCTACCAACCATTCTACCAATGAGACACCATTCATCAGATATCATCACTGGCCTACTGGGGGGGTCCACATTACTGACACCAGACCCATCTGCTCATATTTCTTAGAAGTATATGTTCACCCTATAAAGGGTGGCATGACAATCTGCTCAGACTTTAGCAGCATAAGTTTCAACACTTTTAGGATATGTTCAGCATGAGGCAAGTAACTTGGTTGAAGAAAGTAATTTATTGCTCCAGTCATGAAAAAATAGTGAGTGCATGCAACAACTGAATTTTTTTTTCTGATTTCTATTTCTTTGTTACCAGACCCTTCTTCTACCATGACCTGCCCAATGCAGCAAAAGGTAACTGCTAAGAGTATCCAGTCAACCAGAATGTTTTTAGGAGGTAGACAGAAATTGGATTATGCAGACAAGACCCATACAGATATGTTGATATAGGGAAAACATGCCAAGTCCAGGCTTGTAACTAATTTCTTTCATTATTTTTGTAACACAGTAACTTATACAATAAAGTTCATAAATCCAGTGTGAGCCATTTTCTATTAGCTAACTAAACTAAAATGCTATCCTAAAAAGAAGTTTTAAATTCCTTCATTATGTCCAGTGTTCAAATGCGAGTGTATAACTTAACATACATATTTACTTCCCCTTTTTTGTCACAAAAGCCAAATCATTTTGGCAGTGGAAAGTTGCTGTTAAGTTATTTAAAAAGTAACAAATTATAACAGTACGCTCTATTTGGAATGCAACTTTATAAATCAAGTGATTTTTCAGTATTTGTCCTAAGTGCAATATCTGACATTTCTTCAGCTCTAATAAATTATTTGCCTGTACCATAGTGTTTTGGCTGAAATTTTGAAATTTTCTGCAATGTTATTCACTGGAAAGAGTAATAAAAAGCCTATCCTGAAAGTTTAATGCATTACACTTAATTGAATTATTTAAGACTTTGGTGGTCTCTGCTTGATTACAGTCTAAAATTGCAATTAGTTTTCATACCTTTTAAATTCAACACATCTCAAGTACAAAACTGTACATATATTCTTTGTATAATGCAAATCCTAACATACACACAATTTCAAAGTTTAAGCTAAGCTGTTTGAGAAGCAATTTCCATATCCATATTTCTGGTGATATGAAATGAAGAACAGATGCATTAAGGAAACAGAACACACACAAAAAAAAAAAAACAGTTTTCAAAGCAGTTGGTCAGAACCATAATTTGTATTATGCACGACTATGTTGTTCTACAAAGTCTTTTTTAACTTATCCCACTGTTGTGCAACTATGCAAGAAACAAAGGGTGGTGAAAGGTGGAGGTCAAGAAGGTGGGGCCTGACCCCTGCCACAAATGCATGTACTAACGTAAAAACATTCACAGGAAAAAACATGTAAGGGAAAAGGAGTTGAAAGTGAGCTTTTCTAAACTGGAAGGAATAAAAACCGAGTCAAGTGTGACAGTTCAAGAAGGGAATAACTGACCATATTTATTCTTTGAAACAAAAAGGAAACAGATGAGGACATAGAGGATGATAAAACACCTGTACCATTAGCATACAAATTTCAGCATCTGATTTGTCAAAAGTTACTGTTTGGTGAAAATACTGCCAATGTACATAAAACAGCCTATTAGTTTGTGTCAAGTATAACTCTGAAGGTTTGAATTCCATCAAAAGGAGGCTATTCCCTTTATTCATTTACAACATTTTAACAGAGAGAACCCACACACACACACACACAAGTGCATACATATGCTCATACATGCCCACAAAGACAAACATTTAATTCCAAAATGACTACAGCTTTAATGCATGCTTTCCTCTTGTTGAACATGATCATCCTTAAAATCCTTTGCTTCTTAGATACGATGTAGGTCCACTTATAGCAAAATGTGTGGTTCAGTCTAAGGTTTTCTACAGTGTCACTATGAGGACAGTGTTCTAATTTGTAAATAAAGTCACTCCACTAGAGTAGAGGGATAAAGCTCTAACTACAGCCTAGGTGACCAGTGCTGGACTAATGGCTTGGGCATCTGACAGCATGTTGGGGATGATGAACATTAACATCCCTGATGGGTGGGAGGGAGGGTCACTGCCAGTGATGATCGAGGCTAGAAATATCATCTAGGAAGTGTGTGCCAAAGTTTGGAGGAATAGGGTGAGGATACAAGGCTGTGCGCTGCTCCAGAGGTGGGGCAATAAACATCCCCTCACCCCTTGGATATACCAAAAGGGACCAATGGGTGGGGCAATATAACAAAGTTCAGGTGGAAAATGAAAAAAAAAAGAAAAAACTAGCAGATATGAATAGTTAGACCTCCTTGTCTTCCTCAGATTCCTAATTGGTCTCAGTTGTACATAGTTAAGACTGGGGAATTATGGAGGTGGTTGGTAAACCCAGTGATGGGCATGGAACACTGGACAGGGAGCTGTGGGATGATGCAGGAGGGGAACAATCTTCCAAAAAAATTAATAAATATGAGAGACTGAGTTCTACTGTTCCACACACTGCCTTAAAAATTGTCTGAATTCATATTAATTCTCCAATATCCACTTTATCCACTTCGGAGATGCTGTGAAGCCAAATGCTATCCTGGTGCTCAAACTAGGATGCTTGTGTGCATACACCCACACACACACAAACATACACATGCACTTACATGAAGCAAACACACCTAAGGGCAATTTGAAGGATTGCCAGTTCACTTATGGCATGATTTTTTAATGTGAAGGAAACTAAACCTATGCAGACTCCTTTTTCTAGCAACAATAATATATAAAGTAATGAAAAATGACAGAAAATGAAAAAAAAATCAAAACATCAAAACTAACTTAAAATGTCTTACATTTGTAAAAAAAAAAAAAAAGGAATAATGCATATAGCCAAAAAAACTAAAACATATGCAACTGTTTCCCATAAAATAATCTCAAAAGTAACAAACTTAAAATGACTTACAATAAAACAATTTTATTCAACTTGAAGTTTTCTTCCTAAAGCAAACCACTCTAGATTAGATAAAACATAGTAGTAACAAGGTGAATCGTGTGTTAAAAGCAGATAAAGACACAAAACCAAACAACTCAGCATTCAATGCAGCTACAAACCAAAGGCTGAACCCCTTATGCCAACACAGGCAAATAAGTCTTGAAGGATGGCTTAATACCACTGATTATTATGGACCCTTGGTCATTCTGGTAGTTGGTCCCAAAGATGCAGACTCTAGCAGTTCCCAGAAGTTTTTAACTACACTCATTGCAACTAATAGCCTCATGCTAGCCAATCAAAGGACAGAGGGCAAAGGGCAACCAATACTAGGCAAGTAGGTCCTGAGAGTTGGGGGGGTGGCAAATAATTTAGGGGTCTAGAACTCTATAAGTGATATGAGATGCAACTGAAAACCACTACAGAGTGAGTAGAACTAGTGTAACTGGACAATTATTCCCCCCTCTCATAGCAATGTATCCAAACTACAAGTAGGAAAATATACAGTAATCATCTCCATCATGAGCCAAAAATGAAAACTTTTCACCACAGCTTTGTACCCTTCTCTTAGTACAGACATTTTCCTGCTCATAGGATGTAATGAAATTGAATGCACAGTAACAAAGTTGTGCTTTGCCACCCATTATCAAAACAGAAAACAAAATATTGCACCACAGCTGTGTGCTCCTCATTCACCCAGGAATTCCCCTGATCTAAAAATAAGGTTTCATGGAAAATTGGAAAACTGCCAGCAGTCTTACACCTTGTACTTTCACTATAAACTTCTGTAAATTACTGTTGAATTAAAAGGGGAGCATTTGCTGATGCAAGTTTTGTTGTAATTGGCTGCATCAGAATGGGTGCTGTATCCTGCCTTTCTCTGCAAGCTCCTCACACTGAATCTGGTGCATGGCCTCCACACTATTAAGATACTCCTCTGTGCCAGATGAGAGGTTTTGCTGTATAGTGGTCTGCTAGTTAATCTACTGCTCACAGTAGACTGCAGATACTTTCTAGACAGTGCGTCTCTGATTTTAGCTTCTGTACCAGATACCAAATCCTGTCTGCCATGCTTAGCTCTCAATATATGCAGTTTTGTGCTTGAATTCGCATTAGAGAAAGTAAGCTATTAATATTTTACAGTGGGTTAGGCTCTGCTACTTTGTTGGTGATTTTGCTACATCAATTTCAGTTGTACATTCCTTCCTTTCCCGCCAATTATTTTCTCTTGCTGCTTTATGGCTGGCAAACTTTGATGTTTGCACTGATTTTCTTATGGTTGTCTATTTCACTGGCCCTTCACTGTCATGTCTCTCCTTCCCCTTTTCCTCTTTGCTCTTTTGTTTTACAAGAAAGCTTGCTGTGATGTCTCCATTATCAACACAATAAATGCAATACAGCACAGCTGTGTGCCCCTTTCTCACCAAGGAATTCTCCTGTTCAGTAAATATGAAGTTCATCAAAACATTAAGACTGCCTGCTGTCTTATACCTTGTACTTGCACTTTAAAGGCTCTATGCATTGCTATTGTCCAATAACAGACCACTTTTTGACTGTAAACCTTGCTGTAGTTTATAAACTTCCACAAGGTTTTCTGCTACCTGCTACTTTTACTACCTCTGGTACATGGGCTATGGCTCACCCATGCAAAATTACAGGGACACTAGTTAACACTGCTTGTTCATCTACTCCCCCTACTGCATCTTAATGCTGCTTTGATGTGCAATTTAAAAGGTTAAGCAATACAAACTGGCTACAGTTGTTGTTATCTTTTGGCTTTTCCCGGTTAGGGGTCGCCACAGCGGGACTCCGGTCCGCTAATGATTGGCAGTAGATTTTCACGAACACTGAGGTGCCAGCTCAATGTTCAACCTTCAGTGAAGGCACGCCCATTTATGCATGTCTTTCGAATGCCCACTCAACCACTGGGAGGACATGCAGACTCCACACAGAAGGCACTCCCCGCACTCCAGCAGAGAATCAAACAGGAGAACCTCTTGCTGTGAGGCAACAATGTTACCGCTGCACCACCGCGGCGATACAAACTGGCTACAGTAATTGGCTGAATTGGTAACCAAACCCTCTTTGCAGTGCTCTACAGTGACATCAGCTGAGGGAAAAGGTGCTTACTTGGTTCTACCCAGTGTGGCAACTATTATTTCAAATAGACTGAGGGTGGGAAGAATTATCCTCAAGAAGGTTTATTCAACTCTACTTGGCCTAAAGACCCACTGCAATCCTATTGTTTCTACATTTGTGAGAAGAGCTGGCTTCGGGCTATACCATTTTGACATTGTCTTAGACAATAACAAGTGTCTAAACACTGACCTGCACCAGGGCACAGATGCCATTCTTAACTTCTGCCAGGGATTAGTGACCTTTTGCACCAGGTTGTTTACACTAGTGTTAAAACTACTCTTACAGCAATGTTTCAGCACTATTTAGTATGCTTCCTTATTAATATGGAATTGATCAGCTGTTTACCACACAAGTTTAGTTACCCTTCTTTTATTGGGAAGTAAACTATTTCACAAAGGCATGATTTTTTTTTCACTGTGGAGTGCAAATACTTTCTAGACAGTATCTCAGTGCATTGGGTAGAGAGTATAAAGGCAAAAAACAATGTCATATATTTAGAACTTGCTGTATTTAAATGTTCCAGGATTTGCTCTATAGAAACAAAGTTGCTAATATCTTATAATACATAAGGATGTGCAGTTGTTGATATTTGCCTACGATGACCTGTGTGTGTGTGTGTATATATATCTTCTTTCCTTCCCCTCCAAATTTTCTGTCTGCTCTGTGGTTGCTGAAATGTTATGACATTTACAGTTGTGTTGTAGTTGTTTTACTGGATTTGTTTATTTATTTAAATAAAATAACTTCCTTTATCCACATCAACTCTTACTCTTGTTTACAGCATATCCAAAGTGCTTTGTTTTACAGAAAAACATAGGGTCAGTGTACTCCGCTTACTTCTGTTAACAAAATGGGACTAAAAAATTATACTACAGCTGCGTACCCTTTACTTACAGGAGACTTTTCTTGCTTTCCTAACAGGGAGAAGATGATAATTGTACCACTACCACCTTTTACACATTATGGCTATGCACAGTGCTGTTGTCCACTGCTGCACCACAGCTGTGCACCCTTTACTTACAGGAGACTTTTCTTGCTCTCCTAACAGGGATAGGCTGATAATTGTACCACTATCACCTTTTACACATTATGGCTATGTACAGTGCTGTTGTCCACTGCTACACCACTTATTGACTAAGCTTTGCTACAATTTGAGCATATCTACAGGATGGCGTGTCCTGCCTTTCACAGTCAACTTCCCTCATTAACTCTCATACACTGGCTTTCCAATATAAGGACAGTACCCACCCAAATGAGAGGTTCATCTGTAAAACAGGTTAATGGCTTGCTTACCTAACCCTCCAACTGCATGCAAACACTAGTCTGAGGTCAAATTTAAAATGGCTAAGCAACAGAAAGGGTCATAGTCCTAGTCTAGTAATCTCGCCACACTCCCTGCTATTCTGTACAGTGAAGTCAAATCTGATAAGGGGTTTACCAGGTCTGTATTAGTTCATTGAACAAAAACCAGTGAATGTTCACATCAGCAAATGATTTACACAGGGAAAGGAACCAGTTGGCCAACACAAAGAAATTGCCCTTTTCCCCACTGCAGGGTAATCTCAGAGTTGGTATATATAGTTAGGGGATGTGTGTGTGGGGGGTGCGCAAAGTACATTGAAGTGTATAATTCTTGTCATGTGTATAACTTTTGTTTTTCACTAAACGTTTAATTCTCTCTGGAGCTTTTGTCCCTGGGTCTCTGCTGAAAATGGGTGTTTCACCCAGTCGGACCATTCTGGTAAACAAATGTTAAATAAATAAAATAAAAAATATTCCAAAATCCATCATTGCAGGTACAATCTTAGAAGAAGTGTTCAGATCAGAATAGAGCAAGAGATGGAAAAATCATTCTCTTATAAATCCATCATACAAACAAAGTAGTATGCATGCATGGTCCCACAGAAATACAGACCATGACTCCAACTACAGGATACTGTTAGCATTCTTAAAAAAAAAAGCACCAAAATCTACTACCCAACAGTAGCAACCCTCCCTAAACCATCTAAAACAAAGGTAAAAATGTAATAAAATATTTAGCGGAGACTCTAACCCTTTATAGAAACTGTAATATGTTAACCTAGGCTTCCACAAAATCACTATCAGTTAATTTTTAGTAGAACTGTTATTATTTCAGAGAGGAAAAGAGCTGACTTGCTCCAACCTAAAATCACGAAAACACTCACAGAATCTTGTAAAACCCAATATACCCATCTCCTATTCTTCAACAGAGGTCTGCCCCTACTTTTATTAATAACAGCCCCATCTCATTTATAATCGCTCGGCCCTAAAACAGCAGCCAGTAAACGCTATCATCTTTTATTTGACTGGTCTTCTTATACTCGAATGACAAGACACTAACAAAATGGCCAACACATTGACCAGCATATTCCTTGACCTACAACAAAAACATTTCTTCATCATATCTTGCCTGTAAAAACATTGACCAACAAATGGCATACTGCTGAATTAAAACTATGACTCAAAACTCCAGGATGATGCATGGTACCAGGCTTTTGGCTAGAATTGTGTATTAACAGTTACTGGATAGGTTTTGTAATATATGCCTTCTATATTACACTGCTGTTTCATGACTGCAGCTGTGCACAGAAACCTGAGACAAATTCTATGACAGCACCTATAAGCACATGGATGTGACTAGCTATTTATCAGAGGGCCCTTACTAAACATTTACAATCACAACCCAAAAAGGACTTTATGATGGCAATGCTAAAGTGAACCAGAATAGACCATTAAAGTTGATTCACCATTTAGTAAAGGGTCAGCGGTAGCCAGCTACGTGCGCAAAGAATGATGTTGGTAACACCATAGCCAACTTCAGCAGACATAATGAAAACACCTGTAAGCACATGGCTAGATGTAATACACTGAACACAGCTGCTATGGGAAAAAACAGCATATATGGAAGTAATCTTTGTTAACCATATGTCAAAGACTTATTTGACATTTGTTGACCGGGAATGTTTGACTGAGATTGCGCCCTTTTTCAACTGAGAACCAGGGAGAAAAGCTCCACAAAGCATTACATACACCATAAAATTGTTTACAAACAGTACAGTATACCTGAGGAAATATAAACATGCATTATAATGCTTGGATTCACACTTGTAGCATGAGAGTTTAAAAGGTTTTATTTACAAAAAAAGGCAATAAAACAATACATTAAAGTCATTCATGTAATTCCAGTACATAATGAATTCTATATTTAGAGGGGAAGTAATGACAATTAACTCAGAGTTTAAGATAAAAGAGTACAGAAAGTACTGCATATCAAATCTTAGTTCTTACAGGTAACAGCATGTACATCAGTAATCAGAAGCAGAGCAAGTTGATAGAGAGCAGGTGATAGAAAAGGGTAAGATCTACAAACATATGGTTAGGATTATAAATCTCTAGAAGAATGTAAAGATGCCTTATGCATATTGTATACATCGGCAACTAATAAAAATATATATTAAAAAAAAAATCAGCAAAACATATTCCATATTTATAGCTGATCATATCCCTCTAAAGAAACATAGCAACACTAAATGCATATCGTGCATGGTGAACAGGAATGCATTACTTCACAGCAGAACATAAATTCTAAATAATGTTGAGCATGAATTTTGAATACGGTTAAACTGTCCATTACACACATGAACCTTAACATTTAACATAATAAGGAATGTATATTGCGGAATACAGGTTAAAATGTTTGCAAAGTACATACCAAGTGGCACAGACAGATTCTGCCAGACACAGTGTGTAATTAATCCTGCAACTCAAAATTCCTGAGCTATACATCATTCCTGCAGTAATGGCATGGTTCCCTACCCCTAAAGTAGGCAGTGCTGTCAGTGAGTCAGTGGCATCACACTAAACACAATACAACAAATCCAAGCAATGGTGAATAAAATAGATATGTGTATCTATTTTATTCACCATTGCTTAGATTTGTTGTATTGCACCTGCTCAAATAATTGGATGAGGTAAAGGATCACCTTGTTATACTCCATGAAATAATATGAAGGTGAAAAGATAAAATGCACTTCTCAAAACAGGGACAGCTGATGCTTATGCTGCAAGTCACCTTCACTCTGTTCCCAAACAGTAATATTTTCATTTTAACATATGTGTGCTAGTGGGAATTATCTATTTCACATGACCAACCATGCTGCTTATTTCACTAAACTGTTGCACTTACTGTGTGTGCAGTGCCATGGATTTTATTGGGCTTACAATTTCACGTTTGATATGTGGAAAACATTAACTTGCGCAAACACATACTGGATGATAGTGCATTACAGGAAGTGTTAGTGTACTTTACCCCTAATTCCAAAAAAAAAGGATGCAAAGCATACTATGCTGTTGTGTATACACAAACATTGAGCTATCCCCAAGTAATTTATGAAGGGCTGTTATGGCATGGTCTATCCAGTATTGCTGTTATAAACTTAGAAGAATTTGTATTAGCATGCATTTTCTGAAGGCTATGAAGTCCAAAACTCAAAAGTTTGACATTTATTGACTTCACTTCCCAAAGACTTGCCAGAAAGCCACGTGTTCTATGAGGAACAGACCAAAAATCTGAGGCAAAAATCTAGACAGTTGAGTGTTATGCATAGATGGTGGGCTTCGTATAAGGTACTGTTGACAGAATCGAGTAGTTAGTAATGTAATTTCCTGCTGATGTGCCTTGTCATCGCCTACCACTAGGTGTCACTGTTCATGATCCAGTGTCAGCCCTGTATTGCAGGGCTGTGAAGTATCAGATATGCTGATACAGTGGCCATAACCCCCACTACATTCACATTATGTGTGATCTTTTCTCAACTGCCATATAATTTTGTGGAGTATAATAAAGTGATGCGGCCACATACCACACTGACAGGAATAGGTGCTTTCTTCCATGGCCAAGTAGTGTGATATGTGAAAGTGAGGTCTGTGGAAGGACAACTATTCTGCATGATGTGGCTGTACGTGATCAGTCTCTCTCCTGTATATCTGTGACTTCATATCAGCGTTATTATGTTGAGGATCTACATGTAGCAAATGATTCAGCTATCTGCACAGTGTATAGAGAACATGAATCAGTAATTAAAGTATAAATCTTAAAATATGTCCCCATTTTTGGGTCATTGTCCTCCCATTATTATTGGCTTTGTCCAGATTTCTTGCATTATGAGGTTGAGGTATGCACCCATGGCACAGGGATATGAAGTACTGACTGACCATGGCAACCCAAGCTTGTTAGTAGCATAATCATGGATGAGGGTGGGCAGGGGAGAATGGGAAGCAGTGACACATGTTAGGTTGCCTGTCCTGGGAGGAAGGGACAGAAATGGCTATAGCTTTCCACTTGTGTGACACCTAGTGGGAGCACTAAGTGTTACGTCAGTAGAGTGTGATGCTGCTGAGCACCTAAAGCTGAAGCTGGGGATGGCATGTGACAGCTACGATAGTGCTCAAAAATCATTAATGGAGCTTTCAGGCCACAGAAGAGCTGGCATCAAATTAATTTCTCATTATGTCAACAGACATAAGTGCAGTGAAGTACATCTTGTACCATTTATTTTATTTACTTTTTGTTGACTGGTTTAGTCACACTAGCAGCCTTTTGCCAATCATGATGCCTCTCTTCCAAGGACCACACCGTCAGGCAAGCATTTTCTGCCACTGAGGCTGCTATGCATTCTATGGAAGAGTTTTGTATGACTGTAACATGTTAGGTGGATATGATGTCACGTACATATTCTGAACAGGGATGCTCTGCAAATTTGCTCAAAGACGCTTATTCAGAAGTTTTAAACCAGTTCATATAAAGATACTCTGACAAAAAGGAGACAATGTAAAGACAGATTTATCTTCACCCACATAATGCAGAGCCCCAAGGTACATTTCTACAATGGGCAGTGGGGGGATACTGTGAGCAAACTGCAAATGAACCTCTTTAGCCTAAAAAGGAACTTTGTCAGCAAAGGTGCTTGTGTACATTCCCACTCACAAGCTAAATAGATACAAGATTAGTTTTGCACTGCAATTATTTTATTCTTAGAGTATTGCAGGAATGGGCAAAATTGAGCTCCTCTGACAATATGCTAAGATGCCATTGTCACAGCTGACTAAGGAGTGTAAAGGAAAAAGTATCTTACATGCCAGTATAGCCAAGGAAAACAATGGTGGTAGGTGTGTGTGCTAATGGAATAAAGCTAACCTATCCCGCAGGCACCTCATTAGCTACTATGGGAATGCAAGAGGCAGAGACAGGAAAATCCAATCCATCTCTGGAGGATCATCCTCCAAACTCAATGACATACAGAGACTGACACTAGAGATTAAGCATCAGGAGCTGAAAGCACTAGCCTGAGGTGCAAAGACAGTGGGACAGGCCAAGGAGAGACAAAAGCAGTGCCAGCATGACAGAGCGAGACAAAGATAACCATTCTTCTCCCAGGGTTATAGAAGTCATGGTGATGGACAACGTCAATCCCTAGATTTTCAGGTCAGTGCAAAATTTTTCCCGCATTATAAAGAGAAGGATGATTTTGAGGCCAATACTTTAGAGAATATTTTAACCTTTGAGAGTACTTATATTTATTTGTTGACACTGTAGCCACTCCTGAAAGCCTTACTGCAGTGGTCAAAACACTACCATTTGTATTAATATTAATTTCACTCAGTATAGTTTGGTACCCTTGTAATAGCCTTAAAGTAGCTGTCTTTGGAGTGTCTGGTGACAGTAGTTACCTTATAGTGTGGACAGAGGAACATAGCTAGTAAATCTGTGACAGCCTTTCCCAGGTGTGTGTGTATACAAATCAAATCTCATACAGTGTGCATGTCAGCTACTTGAGCAGGGACACCTAACATTGGTTTCACAGAGTGTGTCAGAGGGCTTGGCTGAGGACTCATCTCTACAGCTGTGCCAATGGGGAGTCTTATTGGGGGACTAGAGAGAGAGAGAGACCCAGAACCCAGATTAAATGTATTCCCTTTGTGCTCTTAAAGGAAATTGTGCTTGATGCAGACAGCTGTATCTGGAAATAGTGTGTGCATGTATTTTTGTTCCAAGTGAACCTCTCCAGTGTCAGTGGTGAGTACTGGCCCAGAAGGGGGACGTCACTTATTGGTGTGGATATTAAGTGAACTTCTGTAACCTATAGTCAGGAAACAAGCAGAACAGAAACATTAATATTACATCTGGGAATGTACTTCTTCAAAAAAATGCTTAGGGTGAGTTAAACCAAGATAGGAGTTACAGATGTACATTTTTCCTATGTGGATTGGAACCCACAGCATGCCAAAACTTACACAAGCTGGCCAGTTGCCTTATACGTCAAGCTAACATTCAGATTCAGCAGGGGTTTCATTTCAGAAAACAGGTGCTGCAAGTGTTTATTAGAAGTTGTGCAGAGAATGGATGAATATGGAAACTACAAACAATTATTTTACATTTTATTGAACAGAAATAACTGCTATCAACACATAAATGAAAGTGTGTGTTTAAGCAGTCAAACAAGCAATCCATTTTAACTTAAAAATGTCTGCATACTTTCTTAGCAGGAATGATTTAATGTAGTTATGTATGTGCTTTTATTCTGTCTATGGTGCAGTAGGTGATACTGTAGTACTTATAACAGAAAACTATGAAGTATGCAGCCTAGGAACTATCAGTCGCTATGTGAAATTATGTCATTATATGTAAAACATATGTACATCTCCAAAGGTCATAATTATGGATATTACACACATTACTAAATTAGTTAACATGGGACTCAATCCCAGTTAATAGGACAGTATATGCCAAGTCCACCTAAATATCCCCATGAGGTAATTGTCACAGCAGCTACTAATGGTTATAAAAACATATATATGGGACAGGAAAATATATGTAAAATCGGAATGCTCAGGTATGCATAGAGGGATCTACAGGCGGACTCTGCACCTCATCAACCCTCCTTTGAAGCTCCTCTGTGTCACTCCAATGCAGGTTTTCATAGCAGTGGTGAACCTGCTCTCCAGTAAGGTAGATCCCGGTCTTTCAGTGCTCCCTCACGATCCAGTTCCATATGTCTATCATGGTGAACTTCTTGGGTCTGACTTTCATTCTCTGCTCCATTCCGGTGTACACAGTCAACATCTGAGTCATCTCCTCTTCAGTCCAGTTGGGCACACGGACATGTCTCAGCCTCCTCAAAGGAGAAATCATGATCCTCAAATTGAAGTCTGGAAAATAGAAACACAGAGAAATGCTCAGAGGTATCACTCAGTTTACAGTTAGCAATGGTATGAGCAGTAAATCTAACAAAATCAATATTTGAAAGTGGCACTGTCATGTTCATAGGTTCGTACTAGGCTATCTGCCCTAAGGCATTTATAAGCCTAGCCAGAGTGTATGTGGCTTACACCACCCCTTAGGATGAGAATACTACACCCTTTTAGGGTTTAGTTTACTATGCCTCTGTCTAGTAGTGACACAGAGATGACCCCCGGGGTAAACCTACGATCTCCCATCCACTCGTCGAGATTTCACTTGAATAGAGTCAGTGAGGGGCTCTGCCTAACATGGACTGGGATTCTGTTCCAGAGTGTAGGGAGCCTCTGGGTTATGAATCTGTCCCTCCAGCACATCCTATTTATTTCTGTGTTGAGGTTTAAGTCACTTGTTCTCGTGGCTCTGATGGATTTGGATTTTCTGAGGTGGAGCATGTCCATTAATTCAGGATTGGACATGGCCTTGTATGTCAGGCACAGATCACCTCTGAGTAGGCGGTATGCGACTGAATAGAGCTGGAGTTTTTCAGTCGGGCAGCATATGACATATGTTTAAGACCCTTTATCCTCTTGGTGAGGAACTTTTGGGGTCTTTCCAACTGTTGCAGGTGTCGGGTGAGATACATCCCAAATGGGGCATTGTACTCAATCATTGGCCTGATAAGAGAAGAGTACAGGGGCACAATGACCTCTCTTGATCTAGATGTGAAACCCTTCATGATAAGGTGGGCAATATAGAAGGTCTTCCTAACCACTTTGGCAATGTGAGTGTCAAATGAGAGGTTACTGTCAACCTGGGTCCCTAGGTCCCTGATTACCTCTTCCGTACTTAATGGATTACCGCCTATGTGGTAATTTGTCGGTACCTTGTTTTTCCCAAAGGGTATGACTATACATTTTTTGGCGTTCAGCTTAAGGCCATGGCTCTGGCACCAATTATCCGTTTCTATGAGGCCTCTCTGAAGGATGTTTGTGTCCACTGGAGTATCAACTATGGCGCCCAGTTTGCAGTCATCTGCGAACTTTGTCAGCCACAATCCTCCTATGTTTGCCTGTACTTTGGAAAAATAAATGCCGAACAAGAGGGGTCCCAGGACTGAGCCCTGTGGGACACTGCTTGTGACTGGCTTAGAGTCTGACATAGCTCCAGCAACTCTGACCCTGTGGGTTCTGTCCTTGAGCCAGTTTGCAACCCATCTTGTGACATATGGGTTTACATTTAAGCTGGTGAGTTTGTCTATGATGCACGAGTGGGGTATTGTGTCAAAGGCTTTTGCAAGGTCAAGGTAGGCTGTGTGAACTGCCTTACCCTCATCAATGGCCTTTGTGACTGTTTCAAAAAAGTCGACCAAGTTCAAAAGGCAGGATCTGCCCTTGACAAAGCCAAATTGAGTAGGATCCAATGTCTGTAGGTCCCCAATGTCTTTGTTTATGAGTTCCATAATGATCCTCTCCATAGCTTTGCAGACCAGGCTCATCAAGCTTATGGGGCGGTAATTTCCAGGGTCCATAGAGGCACCGCCTTTGTGAAGTGGGACCACTGTTGCCGTACACCATTCTTTGGGTACGTATCCTGTAGTAAGGCTAAGATTAAACAGCAGCCTTATGTGTGGGTTTAGTTCCTCTTGGAGTTCATGTAGCACACAGCCCGGGACACCATCCGGTCCCATTGATGCTGTGTTTTTAGTTTTAGAGAGGGCGGCTCTCACCTGGGCATCTGATATGTTAGGGAGGCTACACACTGCTGGGATAGTTATTTCTCCTTTTGGGGGGGAGGGGGAAGAGAAATTTGCACTGAACCTGTCTGCCAGAATGTTGGCAATGTCAGTGGGTTCAGTGTATTTTGTGTCATTTTGGACTAACTCTGAGCATATCTGGGAGTTTCCACCCAGGTTTCTAACATAGCTAAAGAAGGCCTTGTGATTGTCTTTTGTGTCTTTTGTGATTTTTCTCTCAAAGTTGGCCTTGGATGATTTCATGAGTGATCGTAGTTTTTTGCTAGTACTGATCAGAGACGCCTTCCCTTTTAGGGATTTTGCTCTGTCATGTAGTAGCTTCCTCCTCCTGTTGTAAAGTTTGTTAATGGCTGGGGTCCACCAGACCGGGCGCCTGCCTTTGGGGGAATGGGTCTTGGTTTTATTTGGGATTGCATGATCCATGCATTCTTGAAGGTGCCCATATAAGGCATTTGCAAACGATTCAGCAGTGTGGGTTGTGGTTTCCACTGGCCCAGGGGCCTTGAAGGATACTACTTCAGTCTTAAGAAGTGTGAAGTTTGCTTTTGAGAAGTTCTTCACTGTGGTCTTTTGTGTAGGGGGTGGGGGCAGGATGTGGATTTCCAGTGAGATTAATTTATGGTCTGATCTTACCAAAGAGGGATATACTTCCGGTGTGGAGCATTTTGTCCTCATGTTTGTGATGATCAGGTCTAGTATATTGTCTCCTCTTGTGGGAATGGTGACTAGTTGTTCCATTGCATTTGAGTTTATGAATTCTAGGAACCTTTGGGCTAGGGTGTTGGGGCTTGAGTAATATTCCCAGTCTATGTTTGGGTAGTTGAAGTCTCCCAAAATGATGGTATTTGGAGAGACATTCATACTCTCCAGTGTCTTCAGGAAGGCTGTGTGGGGTTCCTGAGTTTGAGAGGGTGGTCTGTAGCATGCTACAAACTGTAAGGCAGTTTTGCCTATGGTTAGTTGCACCTGGATAGTCTCCGATGCTTTGTGCATTGCCACTAACCTGGAGGTGTGGGTATCTTTGATGAAAATGGATACTCCCCCTCCTTTTGTGGTTCGGTCCAAGTTTTGGGGCCGGAAAGCATGATATGAGGTAAAACCTGATAGTGCTGGGGTGCTCTCAGGAGCCTTGAACCAGGTTTCAGTCACTGCACAGACATCGATGTTCTCCATACTGAGGAGGGCTTCGAGGGCATGCATCTTGAGGTTTAGACTTCTGGCATTGAGCAGCATTACCCTTAGTTTTTTTCCACTTGTGTTTTCTAGGGAGGTAGGTTTGCTATTTGAGCCTTGCCTAAAAAAGGCACTATGGGGGTGGCAAGAGCCTTGGCCAATATCCGGAAGCCCAGGGGTGACAGGTGCAAGCCATCCCTTGCGAAGCAGCGTGGCTTGTCAAGCATGTCATCCCAAGCAGACAGACATTGGATCCCCTTAGAATGACACCAGTAATTAAGCCAATTGTTAAAACTGATCATTTTGTCTTTGTACTGTGTTATCATTCTTGGTGAGGGTAAGATGCTGCTCAGGGTCATACCGGCCTGGGCTACATAATCAGAGAGCTCCTCTATGTCTCTTTTCATGTAGTCCAGGGAGGTACGTCTCAGGTCGTTCACACCGGCATGTACAATGACTGAGTCATATTTGTACTTGCTGTTGAGTGACCTGAGTGCTTGTGTTATGTGGCAGATTCTAGCTCCTGACAGGCAGCTTACTGTGACCTTTTCCTTGTTCAGTCTGGTGAGCGGGACGTCAGTGTGTCTGACTATGGAGTCACCTATTACAAGTGTGTCTGGCATGTTGTTTGGCCTTAAGGGCTGTGACTGTTTAGCACACTGACTTTGTGAACTATGTGTTGCATGTGCTATGTCTTGAGGTGGTGGTTGCTTGGGTGTCTGCTTTGGAGGCCTCTGTTTTTTTGGTAGATTTTTAATCAGCGCCTCCGAGTATGTTTTTGTGTGTTTATGTGTTTGGTTTGCTGTTGTGATAGTTCTATGTGAGTCTGGGTTTGTGGTGTGCGTGGTTACCTTCTCCTCCTGACTGGTCTTGCCAGTACTGAATTGAGAGAGCTCAGCCTCCAGTTTGGCTATATAGTTGCATCTCTCGCATATATTTGTATTTGTAGGGAGGAGGAGAGGGTTGTCTGTGTACATGAAGCAATTGTAACATTGCCTCAAGATTCCCAGATTCACCAGCTGAACAGGAGAGGACGCCAGCAACTGACAGTTATATCACTGTCAGATAATGGACATGTGCAATATATGGTACCATTTATTGATACCTATTGCTTGTTTATGCAGTACACCTTGGTGTTTCAGTGCATGAAGCCAATGTACATGGAGGTGCCCAAATGGTATTCCAAAAACTTGAATTTTAATGAACATCATTATTTATGTATGGTGCAAATGGTACTTAAAAATGGACTTAGATTATGTGATTCAGAGTGAAAGGTACATTGGTAATTGGCAGCATTCCTGTTTTGGTAATTAATAAATTTCTTCAAGTCAGTCATTTCCAAAGGTACCCGTTTAAATTAGTTGTTACTCAAAATGTTATTTTAACAGATGCTGTTATAAGTTACTGGATTGATGTTGTTTTAAACTTTATGCATACAGGTGTTGCTATTTTAAATAATTAATTTCAATCCTATATGCAGTTGTAGACATAATGCATATGTTAACAGTATATGAAGGCTGATTTATGGATCATACTCAATTCTTACTGGTAATTCCTTGCACTCTATGGTGTAACGAGGGGAACCTACAGATTCCAACACTATCCATATCTAGTATGCAATATTAATATTACAGATATTTAACTCATTACATCGGAGTGACACCTCCAGCTGCATCTGCAGTTAACTCCAACTGACACCTCTAAGCATCAAATATTGCTTGTTCATGCTATATACAAGGTTTTATAAGATTTCGTCTTAAAGCTTACACAATAGTATACTCAACTGCATTACTATTTGACTTCTGTCTGGTGCAGGTAAATAGATATTAACTATTTTTTATGATATTTATATAGATATAATTTTAAAATTTTTCTAAATCTTTTAACAACCAAGTAACACAGACAGAACTCCTTAGCCTCACATGAAAGCTCTCAGCTAGATGAATAAAATGTTGCTGACTCTGTGTAATTTGAGTTGTTGAGATACTGCAAGTTGTTTACAAAATATTACAAATGTAATAGTTAGTGTTTACTGTGACTTATAACATTTGGTTTAAGACCTAGAACCTAAAGAGCACTACGATTATAAAAATAGCTTGTGCTGAAGCGTTTGCCATTTATACTTTTTCCATAATCCCTACAGTTCCAGAGATATGAACATTTGTTTGAAATCTGAGGACATAATTTGCTTCTGTCAAAAGGCTCCGCCCATTGGAAGTTACAGGGTAAACTTCCTGAACACTATTGGAGTGAATGAGTTAATTCATGTTTCATAACAAAACTGTTATAACGTGCTGTTGCTGTTATGCATACTTCTTCAATGATGCTTCTTAACAAAGGCGTTGTCACTACTGGATCAATATACTAAGGATCCATACTGTGTGTGGCCTGCCTATGGATCCTGAGGTAGTCTTAACTAGTTACTTGCTATGGTATTTTAATGTGAAATGCAAGCTGAATTCCAGTGGCATGATGCTGTTGTCTTTGGAATTCCATTCAATATACATGTATTGTCAGGGGGTTCTAATCAGACTCTCAAACTGTGAAGATATTCCAAACTATGTTGATATATCACAATATTTATCACAGACATTTGCATTGCACAAAATGCATACTGTTTATATTGACATATGCTGTTCATAGAATCAAATGCATAAATGGGCTCACACAGGAATATCATCATGTGTGTATTACTCTTTCAGATGGTCAACTGTCCTAGGTGTGGCAATGTCTCCCCCTCAGGAAAATGACATCATAATTGATGCTGTCTGGCAACATGGACAGAGACTCCTGAGCCATTCAGGTGACACAGTTTGGAGAAATGAAACCTGGTCAGACTTGATCCTTCATGCAACCAAGAAAGCGATGAGAGATCGAGGGATGCCTCCAGTGCTGGACCATAAATGATCACCACAATCATCTCCTTGGCTGCTCCCATTAGGGGTCGCCACAGTGGAACATGTGTCTGTAGAATGAGTGGCAGTACAGTTTAATGGTGTCGAGTTGCCAGCCTGGTGCCCAACCTTCCTCAGAAGGCACATACATGCACGCACTTATACCAAGGGCCAATTTAAAATGTCCAATCCACCTAAAGCATGTCTTGGAACATGGGAGGAAACCCACACAAACACAGGGAGGACATGGAGACTCCACACACAAGGTACCCCAGCTGAAAATTTAATCTGAGAACCTCTTGCTGTGAGGAGACAATGCTAACCACTGCACCACTGTGACATCAAAATATTTCTGACTTCACTGCAAACAAGAGAGAAATGCATCCCTGCTGGTGGGATTGAAGCTGGAGGTCCTGGCCTAGCATATATATATCTTTCTATCCATTGCATGACTGTGTATTGAGACAATCACTGCAGATATTGTGCATGGCCAGGTGTCAGAGGGTATCCACCTCCTGCTGCAGGCAAATGAATGGTAAAAGCATCATTCAGACATCTGTGCACCTGCCTGTGCCACACCAGCTTTGTGTCATGAACGAAGGACAAGAAGACACAGTGAGATTATGGCTGCACTGTCCACTCAGAATGAGTTTGCTAGCTGTGGCATGGTCTGTCAAAACCCTGGCCTCTGCAGTACTGCGGCAATGTTGTTTTACCAAGCAGGATTCAGTGTTCCCTGATTGTGCTCAGCAGATTGCAACCTGGGAGAGGCAGGCTGCCTCTTTGCAGAAACACCACTGGCCATCCAGAATCACTGCCTGTGGTCCAAACTGTACGGATTTCAACTGCTGGCTCATCTGCTGTTGTCTGGAGAGCCACAAAACCTTCAACTTACAGTCACGCTCCATCTCAACATGGTGTTGTAACCCCATCCATCTCATCATGTTCAGGGCAGAGTGGACCATGCTGTGAAATGTCAGCAAGGTCATCCTAGACTGCATGTAGTACACATATCAGACTCATATTATTGAATTTCCACTTTACTGTAATGCATTTTCTGATATTAAAATTTTGGCATTATGTCCTGTGTGGTTTCTCTTTTTTCATGTTTTTATACTGTAGAGATATCTTTATGTTGCACTATGTGTCCTTTACTGTTTTCCATACAATGATACCACAATCTAAGTGTGTATGCATACCTATGTCAGTTGTGCCCTGAGTTGATAATCCCTGTCATGACACATTTGCATGTTATACTGCATTATATTATGACAGTGTTATGCTTGATGTTGAGTGTGTATATCTAGTGAGCACTTGCCATTAGATGTACTCTATGTTGCTGTGGTGTGGCAACACCTGAACATCAATGTTCACTCTATGTACTTATGTACATGTGGCTTGTCATGACTCAGAGATGTGGGTCAGATGCTGCCATGTTGCCTGGGCCTGCACTTGTGGTCACACTCAACATTGGCTGCGTCTGGGTCTTCTGTCCCCTATATCCTCCTCAGATATCTTTGAATGTCCTCTTTAGACATCTGGGGTTCTTGGAGTAGTTCACTCACACCTATAGCTGGAAGACCCCCCCCCATGTGCTCTGGTTAGCATGTTGTACAGTATGGCACACACCATTATCTGCGCTGCTTTTTCAGGTGTGTACTGCAGTATACCCCTGGAAGTGTCCAGATATTTGAAACTAGCTTTCAATACACCACATGTATGCTCTGCAGTGTTTCTGGTTGTTGCATGCATTCTACTGTAGGCCTCCTATGCAGAGTTGGATGGTTCATGGTATGGGGTCATTAGTAGCCACCTGTTGTAGGGAATAAAAACACTTTTGGTCAGAATGGATATTGTTGTTTGGGGTATCCTTAAATAATATCTTAGTTGTGCTCCTGTACTTACCCAGTAGCAGTCCCTCAGTATTTCATCTTGCTGGAATGCACCTCTCAGACCACTTTCCTTCAACTGGCAGCATTATGGAGACTTCCAGGGTGTGTTGTCACGATGTTCATTATGCTGCTACCTGCTGCACACACAACTTGGAAGCTGATGGATGGCCAGCCCTTTCTGTTTATGTATCTGTTTCAGGATGCACTGGTGTCTTGATAGGTACATGCATACAAACTATTGCACAGCATACATGTGGGAAGTTTGGGAAGCTGTACAACTGGTGCATTAAAGTTTGCCACTCCATGGGGGTGGATGGAAAGTGTATGTAGTCATCCACCTTGCTGCACATTGCTTCCCGGAATTTTGCCAGGATATGACTGGTAGTTGGTCTCTGATGCTCCCACAGCATCCCCCATACATCTCTGTAGTGTCCCAGATACAAGTGCACCCAGATGGAGATGCACTTTGGTTTCAAGGGGGATGGGGTGGTTTCCTAGCAGGGTCTGCAGAGACGTGTGGGGCACACATGTTACAAACAGCCTGCACCAGCTGCCTGCCTAGCCAGTGCCTGTCAATTATTTGCTGGTCAGGCAACAGATTTAGTTGCAGCCTTGCTCTGACTCTTGCTGGCTGCCTTCTAGGGTGCACAGTAACAGCTTCATTAATGGATTGTAGCACTGCAGCCTGTTGCAGTACATTAACAGCAGGTTGCATTTTCTGAGTTTTTTTATGTTTTACTACAGATTAAATGTAGTCTGTAATCATACTGCTCAACCTGGAATCATCAAAAATTTGGACAAAGGCCCATGAAAAGTAGATACAACAGGCCAAAAATCTGTACGCTTCACATAAAATTTGCATAAATAATTATGTAACCCCACCCACTCCAGTAGAGTTGTGGAGTACCAACTTTTAAATGCAAACTGAAGAACAGACAAAATATTAAACACAAAATATGACCAGAACAATAGTGTTTTATTCATATTAACATTTGAACTTGTATTGAACCTGTGTAAAACTAAAATACAATTTTCTTGGGTCTATATCATGTAGTCGAACTCTTAAAAGTTCGAACGTCATATGGTCAACACCATATGATCGAACATTTAAAAGTTTGAACGTTTCAACTGAGATCTCCATACAGTGTGGAATGGGAAGAGTTCCCTTTTCTGCACTATAGTGTGATCTCGGAGTTTGTATATTTAAAGACCGGTGGGTGTGCGTGGCGCAGACCCCTACATGGGGGGTGCAGGGGGGCTTTCCTCCCTACTTAAATCATTCAGGCAGGTTTTTTTCTTTGGTTTATTTTTTTTATTACATTTTCGAACTTTTAAATGCTCAATCATATGGTTTCGACCATATGACGTTCGAACTTTTAAAAGTTTGATTATGTAATAAAGACACATTTTCTTTTATAAAAATAAAATTAACTGCTTCTACACAACTAAATAACTCAAAATATAACCAGAACAAAACTGATTTATATTAACATCTGAACTTATATAAAACGTATAAAACATTCAACTTGTAGAAAACTAAAATACAATTTTGTAACTGTTGAAAATCCACACAAACTATAAAATAACAAACACAAAGGAACCAAGTCCAGAATCCACTCTAAAGTAGTTTTATTAAAGCGCTTTTTGTTACCAAGTCCAGAATCCACTCCAAAGTAGTTTTATTAAAGTGAAAAGCACTTTAATAAAACTACTTTGGAGTGGATTCTGGACTTGGTTCCTTCGTGTTTATTTTAAAATACAATTTTCTTTTTTGAGAAGAGAAGGGTGAGCCTGCAAAAACAAACAGTTTGGAGGAACCAAAATTTCCCTTGATAATTTAATATTCAGACTATATTCTGATTCTGAAGCCTTTCCTGCCAGAAAAAATAATCTCTACCTGACAGAACTCAGAAGCGGGGTTCAGATCCAGTGATCAACTTTAGCCAGATATGAAGGACCTGATCACATTACTAAACTTCAGTTACCAGCTTGTTATCCACTGTGGCATGCCAGCCTGTAAGAGTTATACTGAGCTGGATTGCAAACAGAAAGGAGACAGAGCACTGTCTGTATAAAAGACTGGAGTTCTATTGCAGATGAGAATATTTTGTAGTTGCAGGAAGCTTGTGACTACCTCTAAAAATGTTTGGACTCTTGGTAAAACATTCTTGTACTGCTAATCGCACTAGTACTTCTAAATAAGTTATCACCAAGAAACTTTTACTGCATTTAGCCTAAAAGTCCTTACTAGGACTTAAAATGCCATATTATATTTTGGGGTTATTATTAATATGATTATATGTCCTCTTAATCTTGTATTCCACTAAACAATGTTTTGCCCTGGATGACAGGGAAATAACGCACCACATCCTGTCTAAATTCCATTTCTTTTTGCGGATAAAGAAACAGCATACCTCTTTCAGAATACAGTTCAGTATGTGATAACAGAAAATTATTCTACGATTCTACTATCTGACTGGAACTTTATAAGAAAGCCCTTCGCTGCTATTTAAAATAACAGTTTTGTGTACATATTTTATGCACAGTTGTCAGCTGGGTACTAACCGTGCATCTTAATAATGAATTTGTCTAAACCTCCCTCAGTTGAACATCTTCCCAAACAAAATGCACTGTCATCACACATCTGAAATGCTCTTTTCTACATGTTAATTACAAAGGGTGCGGTGGCGTAGCTAGTGCCTGTGCTGCCCGAGGCGGAGTTTGCTGACCCCCTTACAAAATCACAGTCAAATGGAGCCCTCCATACACACCCCTCCCCCCTGCAGCCATCCCAGTGTTCCATTACTTGACTATTTCTCCCCATTTACCATAAACACTAATGTGCATACTGGTTTATGCTTTACTTCTACAATGATTTGCATTTCATTTAAAACTTTTATTTTAAAAGTTATAGCACAAACACTGTTAGACATCTGCTAAACAAAGCAATACAGTCTCACAATGAAAACAGACTTGGCATTAAAGCTTCTCTGCCCTTGAAGCTCACATTCATTGAAACCCACATCCAAAGAATATGCATCTGGCCAGTGGCAGATAAAGTCTACCTTTGGGCTGTGTTCAAATCATAGACCCCTTACACACATATTTAGGACCATGCAAGCATACATGTGTTCTTTGATTCACCTTCCTGACTGCATTATATTCCTTGTATAATACAGCACACTTGTTAGAACACGTTTTAAATTTGCTTTGAACATTTTTCCAGTAAACAATGAAACAAAATGTATGAATCAATAATGATAAAACTGCCCAATTTAGAACATTTCCATCATAAAAGTCTACTCAAACTAATGTCATTACAATACACCGATATTAGTAAGTATGCACAATCTCTGCAGAGCCAACAAAAAATACTCCAGCACTAATCCACACACAAGGAAGGAACTCCAAAAGTAATGGAAGCCACCAAGACTTTATTCACAAAATGGCAAGTGCTTTCACAATCCTCTGGATCACTTCCTCAGACCATATAAAATCAATAAATGCATGTTATTTAAAATACACAGGAAATAACTAATCAACCTATCACTTACAAGCAGACCCAAGCTCCAATAAATCAATTACCTATTTAAAGGTGCTATAACAAAAATGTATACATAAGTTATTGTCATAACACATCTATGTATGCAGCTTTAATTTTTTTACGTTTTTATTTCTTACATTTTTCACTATTTTGAAACTTGGATACATTTATATAGATATGTATTGTTATAGTACCTTTAAATAAGTACAAGCAAAGCAACAATCCACAGAGTAAATGCTCGATCAGATAAATAATATAGACACATCCAACAAACAGCTGATAGAGCAACCAAGGCAGCTGATAACTTATTTTCTTAAAAAGTTTATTGAACACACGAGAGGTAAGCGCTTTGTATGCGAAAGCGCTTACCTCTCGTGTATTCAATAAACTTTTTAAGAAAATAAGTTATAAGCTGCCTTGGTCGCTCTATCAGCTGTTTGTTGGATGTGACCTTTAAATAAGTAATTGATTTATTGGAGCTTGGGTCTGCTTGCAAGTGATAGGTTAATTAGTTACTTCCTGTGTATTTTAAATAACATGCATTCATTTATTCTATATGGTCTGAGGAAGCAATCCGGAGGGATTGCGAAAGCACTTACCATTTCGTGAATAAAGTCTTGGTATTTTCTGTTACATTTGAAGTTCCTTCTTTGTGCGTGGTTTAGTGCTGGAGTATTTTTTGCTGGCTTTGCAAATATTTTCTTCTCCGAGCACTTAACATCAACTGGGATTTCTGTGGTTTTGGCAATCTCTGCAGAAGTAAAGTCATTTAAATAATTCCACATTAAAGAGATCTGTAACTAATGATAAGGTTGCTGGTAGCAAACAACTTTATATTTCATTGTTTCAACTACAAATAAAGTGCCTCTTGCCCATGAAGAATAAATTGCCTATGTTACATAAAAAAAAAAAAAAAAAAAAATGATAAACTAGTAATATTGCAATAGGGAATGGATGGGAAACTGATAACAGGTTCATAGTTACTAGGTATCTCCACCAAAGGAGGACATTCTCAGCACTGCAGCATCCACCCCCTTTAAAAGTATAACACGGCATAGTATTAGCAATCCATCTGCATACTGTGGGAGATGAACCCACAGCCGTCTGCATCAAAAGGAAGTATACTACCCGTTGTGCTACTAATAATGTAAACAGACTTGGCATAAGCAACACTAAACTTCTCTTCCCCTGAAGCTCTCAGCTCCTTGCAAAATTCACTTAACACTCAACTATATTTCTCACCTTTGCAGCATAAGAAATCTGGAAAAAGACAATTTATTGGGTGGGGGGGGGACAAAGGCTTTAAACCAGGGACACATTTTAAACATTGTTTGTATAATCTTGGAAAGTTATTAGAATAACATTTGTGTTACCATGTGTTTCCTGAAAGAATGGAAGACTGAAACTTAAATGGCTATCATTTAGTGAATTCAGTTCTCACTGATTGGCTCATATTTTGGTCTGTTCCTCCTAGATTGTGGTTTTCTGCAAAACATGTGAAAATCTGGACAGTTGAGAGCTATGGACTCAGCTCCTTGAATTACAAGTGATGGTATGGGTAGAGAATTCAGGCTCTTGCTTCTTGTACCTAGGGTACCTGGTTTGAGCCTGAGTAACCCTAACCATATACAAACAGCAATAAGAGCATTCAGCTCCGTAGGTAACTGCAATAGGAACATTCCTCCTCTGTAAAAAAACTGCAATAAGAAAGATCATTAAATTCAGCTCTGTAAATAAACTGCAATAAGAACATTCAACGCTGTATACACACACACCTACCTTACTGGAACACTCATTGGCAGCAAAACACACTGAACTTGGCAGCAAAGAAAATTGCTGTATTTAAAATTGTGTGGGTCATGGGTGGACGGGACGTGTATGCATGACATGACTCGACTGCAATGAATGGGAATGGACCTTTGTTAAATAAACACCTACACAGTTTTTCTTTTTTTAATAAAAGTAGCACAGCTTTTTTTTTTTTTTTAATTAATCCAAAAATGCAAACCAACCCTCTCACCCCCCCCAAGCTATGCCACTGCAAGCGAGTTGTACTAATTTTCAGCTCCTGCCCTGCTTCCTGGTTTAAAGTCAGATTCACAAATTGTGATTTTCATTTAAAGCACTAAAAATTACACTGTCCAGACTCCAGGCTAGCTACTGTACTGTACTAGGTTCTACTTCTGAAATCACTCGCATCATAAACTATTAACAAAATCAAAACCTCTACATAAAAAATAATAAAAAAATGGGAATTGAAGGGGCCACAAGGAACTTCGTGGCACTCTGCCATTTTACCCTCAAAACTAGTAAATACAGAGGAATTTGGTATGGTTGAGAGGGATGTCTGTAGTATTTGCTTGAATTCCTTGAGGGCCAAAAACCATATGCAGAGTATTTTAGAGACAGAGTCAGCATGATTGTTTCTCACATTTAAGTTGTATTGTGTGCACATAATGTGTACGCTCGGAATCCCTAATTATCCTACACTGAATAGTTAAGTACTCAGGCTGTCTTCAGCATGTCTTCTGAAATTGTGTCCACAGCAAGTCCCCCAAAGTCTTCCTTTGGCATGCTGCAATGTCCGTCAATAGCTTCAGCAAACTTAACGGAACCTGTCCCATAGTTTTTACTTCCATTGACTTGATTATTTTCCCCTTAAAATTTTGAGATGAATATTTATACATTTATCACTTTAAGGATTTTATTTATAAAAATGGAAGCATGCTGTAATTTGGACCTCCTAGGTGATACAAATGGTCATACAATAAGATATATTAGTTTGCCTTAACATAAAACTTCAACCCCACTTGTTCTTAAGAAAATATAAGGGCAAACCGTTAAATTCTTTTTATAAAAAAATTCCACCAATTAAAATTATGACATCCTTTAATCAATAAATAAGAAAAACAAGAAAAACAAAAAAAAGAGGGACAAGTTGCAGTTTAATGAAGTTCATTTAAATAAAAATTAAGAGTTGTTAAGCCTTATCTTACTTTAGTTTAGCACTTCATTATTGTTGCATTAAGTTAGCTAAAAATATTTGATGATAAACTGTCTAAATTTGAGCAAGTGAAATATTATACTAAGCTTTTATGTCTCTTATCGTTTTGTTAGCTGATAACTTAGTGATCTGAAACTACACTAGTGAGCATTTGTGGATTATAATCGCGTTTTACTTCATAGCCAATCCCTGCTGTATCATCATGCCACACACTGGTACATAAAGTCCATCATTAGACAAAACATTAATGCCAGGGCCAATAACATATAGTAATGAGAGGATCTAGTGCTGTGCAAACAGTTTGGGGTTGGGGTATAATAGACAAGGTGTTTACTTCACAGACACAAACTACAGGGTTTGACTCTCGCCTTTGAAAAAGAAATTTGATAAACTTAAAATGGTCCACTAGGGCAGGTAACCTAGTAACTGGCCTGTATGCTTCTAGTATACTGTTGGTGAACTGGATATGATTCTGGTGAAGACAGTACAGTTGTGTACACTTAAATGTAGATGTTCAAGTGTATTCACTGTTGCAGTCTTGACATGTGGGATTTTCTGCTGTGGAAGCCCTTGGTCGGCCTGACTACCAGAGTAAAAGTCTTCCCTCCTCCTATGACCGGTGGACGTACTCGACTGATGCCAGTACAGGCTGGGATATAAGTGGAGTCTGTATATGTCATTACCTCAGATGTTTTCTTGCCCCTTGCAGTTCGCAGCACCTCAACAGGAGCAGCAGGTCAAGGCCAGATGGATAGAGCAAGGATCCCTAGGCAGGGGGGAGTGGAGAGTAGGGGTTCATGGCACATGGAACAGCAGGCCAAAGCCCGATGCATAAGGCAAGGATCATTGGCAGGCAGGAGTGTACAGGAGGGATCCTCGGTACCTGACAAAAAAGTAACAGCCTCCCTGAAGGCTATGGGGGATGGAAGGAGGGAAAGATGACTGCAACAGTGAACACACTAGAACATCTGCATTCATGGTAAGTGTACAGAACTGTACTATGTTCTTTGTGTTTCACTTTTGCAGTCCTGACGTGGTAAAATTCTCAAAGCTTAAAAGAGGGGAGGTGGTGATGTAGAGGATGAGAAAGGGACATTATGAAGGAAATTGAGGCAAAAACTGAAATGGAGTAGAAGGCTGACAGAGACAGTATCTGGTGTAAAAGGGTACAGAAGATCAGATGGCAATCTGGAAGGTACGCCAGTCACTGAGGTAGTAAAGGGCCCAGTTGCCCTAATGGAATGGACCCTTACAGACAAAGGAGACATCCTTCCTTAATGATTTAGAAAGAGGGTACTGGGAAGGAGAGGGAGAGAGAGAGAGAAAACCCTTTGGGAATGGCCTGCAAGATACAGGATCCCCTCCACTGAGAGTAGCACTAGTAATATTTCACTGGCCTGAAAATTCTGAGTTTTATAGTGGCCATGTAGTAGGGTAGCCACCTATGGAAGTTTTGAGAAAGGTAGGGTACCCTTCCCTCCATACTGAGGGTCTAGAGAGAAGAGAGGTAGGTGCCTGACTAGAAAAAGGGAGGCATCAGTCACTAGCTTGGGTTTGATAAGGTCAGGCCTGAGAGCCTAGAGAGTCATAGATTCCCTAACTGAAGATGGGTAATAATGTAGGCAGGGTTCCATGTCAGAAGATTAAATATTTTCTAGGACAAGGTTTAGGTAGCAAGATGGTGTATGAGATCACCTGGGGTGACATGAAGTGGAATGCCCTACCAGAGGATGGGCAAAGGTAGGTGTTAGTGAAGGAAGTAGGCTGAAATAGCTGAAACCTGAATCTTGCAGGATGAGTGAGAAAAGCCTGGAGAATAAAGATTTAAGATTAGGACAGGAAAACATGGCTCTTGGCCCTGCTGGGGTCCTGACAGAACTGTGCACCCCCCAGTATGAAAGCCTTATTATTATGTTGCCCAGGCTTTTCAGGATCTAGGGTACCTGGATTTTCCTAAGATGTCCTTCACAAGCTAGCATATGGAAGTGGAGGGGGGGTAGTGTGATCAGGATCATACGTGGGTCCCCTGAGTTCCATCTCCTAAGCCAGTGCACTAGCACATGAAGCCACACAGACAGTAGTCCGCCCCTCCCTCTGAGAAAGTAACCCTCCAGCTAATAGAGTAAGGATGTATCCTCCAAGCTTATAGGGAGAGATTTAGCAGGAAGACTAAGGGGTAGAAAGTACCAGAGTAAAACTGATCAAACTGGTGCTGTAAGGAAGCCCAGCTGTTCTGTGATTTCTGGGTATTTTTTGGATAAAGGGAATTGTTATGAAAAAGGACTGTCCATGAGAATTAATGTGGTGTCTGTAGCTGCACTGTGCATTTTTCCTGGCGGTGAAAAGTTCCATCTGTGTGCTCCCCCATCCCTCAGCTATGATCAGAGGAATCTCCCAATGCAATTGCCATTTGAGGGTGCCTACAGGCTTCTGATTTGTCTGCTTGCTGGTAGAGCACCCCCTGGATGAATCGAGTCCACCAGTACCATCCCATAGGATTATCTGGGGGGACTATAAATCTATCCCCATAACTAGATGGTGAGAGTAGAGATAGGTTTCCCCCTAGATTTTTGTGCCATGTCTGTGTGTGTCATCTTCTGTGACCATGAATAGCACCCTTGGGTTGGATTTCAGTCCTGAGTGCTGCAGAAGCCCTTTGAGCTTATCAAGGCACCTACTGTCCAAGTGCTTATTCACTTCTTTCATGTTAGCAACAGTAGCAAAAAAAAGTAACTGAAGTAGTTCTTGGAGGATTAGTATCCGAGTCTTCCATTAGCAGAGGGGAAGGTTTAAGATTACAGGAAAGTCCTAGGTATACCACCCATAAATGGCTTTTAGGCCAGATATAATGCTTTTTTGACAGAAGGAAGTTAGGGGTGATGGCCCCCTACATCGTGGAGGTGCCACAGAGATCTTCTCATGTGCATCCAAGCTTGGGGAGCAGGGGGATAAAAAAAGGCTAAAGAGGCAAAGCCAACAAGAGTGGGGAGACATTCCTGCCTGTAGGAAGAATTAATCTGTAAAATATGAGGGTATGTCTCTCCAAGTCCATTACACAAAGCCTGCTCTGCTTTGGCTTTAGTGTACAAACTGCTTCCTTCTGGGGCCACTTTTCCCCTTATCCATGAAGTATGATCTTCTCATGAATAGTTTGTATCAATCCACTTCTGCCTCACAAGCTGCAAGGATTTATGTCACACAGCCGGCCTCTCTGTAATATATGGAATACTGTTGGTCAGGTGGGGCCGGTTAGAGTCCAAAGGGGTCCTACCCTAGAACTGAATTTTGAGAGTGAGCTTTAGATTCTGGGTTCATAGCTGATTAGGAGGCCAGCTTTCCTGAGAGGTCAATCTAAGCTTCCCCAATTCTGCTTCCTAAGGTGAGAAACTCGGCACCTTGTGTCGTGAATCAAAACCTTAACCATTATACCAAGTTGCAATCTTTGGAGTGCTGTGAAACAACTAAGGTCTAAACTCTGCACCTTGCTAGAGGCTAAGTGCTATGTTACTGCCCAGGGGGCACTGAAGTAGTCAAAAATGGCAAGGTGCAAAATAGTCAAAATTTGGAGCTTGCTAATGGCCCAGTAATCCTCTGCTAGATCCACTACTGGAAACCAGCAAGAAGTGCGCTTTGAGGACTGGGGTCCCTAAGAAAACCTTAGTGTAGGACAAAGGTTACGAGAGGTGAAGGTTGAAAACCTCTGCAAAGAGAAAGTCTTATGAC
>NC_056744.1:1210883490-1210901856 GCF_019279795.1 Protopterus annectens | reverse complement strand
TTTAAAGGTTTTTTAATTAAATGGGATTTGTTTGCTGATTTTATAAAAAGTGTTATATCCGTGATGAAAACAAACAGCGAAATGATTGAAATTGGAAGTTAGTCCTTCCAGGTTAAACATTAGCATCATTAAATCAATAGTTACATATATGAACCAGTATAGTACTTGTGCATATGTAATATGAGAACATCTACACTTTAGATACTTAAATATCATTTGTAATTTGTAGAGTACCAATTGCCAAGATCTTAGGGACTTCATTTACTCCTAATTGTTTTATACATGTGCGATAGGGTAGAAGTTGTATAATTAAAATACACATGCTTGTTTTTCCTTGGGGGGGTGCTTTTAGAGGTATGAGATGGGATGTTGAGAGGTATGGATGCATGGTATGTCATGCCCCTAGGTTGTCGATTATTCGGTGCATTTTAAGGGTGGCCTCCTTTGTATAAGATGCCTAGTAACTATGAAGTGTCGGTTTCTCAGTCATTTCCTGTTGCAATATTACCAGCTTACCAATTTTGTTCTTCAATGTAATGTAGGCAATTGATTCTTCAAGGGCAGCAGGCACTGAATTTGTCGATGAAACATTGAGATGTAAAGTTGTTTGCCAGTAGCAACCTCTTTGTTAGTTGTAGGTTTCTTTAATGTGGAATTATTCTGATGATTTTACTTTTGCAGAGACTGTGCGTATTGAGTGATATTGGATTGTAATGACAGAAGTCCGAGTGCACTTTTATGTTGAAATTTTATGAAATAGGTCATTTTGTCATTATTCATTCATATATCTTGTTTCATTGTTTATTAAAAGAATGTTTAAAACTACAAATTTAAAACACATTCTGACAAGTGGTGCTGTATTATACAAAGAATATAATCAGGAAGGTGAATCAAAGAACAAATGCATGTATGTAAGGCCCTAAAAATGTGTGCAAAGGAGCCTGTGGTTTAAAAATAGTCCAAAGGTAAACTTAATCCTCCAGTGGCAAGATACATTTTCTATGAATGTGGGTTTTCATGCTGTTTCAATGAATGCGGGTTTCAAGGGCAGAGAAGTTTACAGCTCATGTAAGTCTGTTTTCATTGTGAGACTGTTTGTTTAGCAAATTGCTATCTGTGTTTATGCTATTTTATTTCAGTACCTGCAATATGCACACTGATAGGTTTGAACAGTGTTTATGGCAACTGGTGAGAAACAGCCAAGTAATGGAACACTGGAATGGTTAGGGGTAGGGGGTTGCTGCAGGAGGGTCTGTTTGATGTGACGGTGATCCATTGCCTAGGGCCCTATTTGACCATGATCTAGCTCTGGTATTTAAAGTAGGAATACGTACACAAAGGTAGTTAACTCATTTGCACCTAGAGCCCTTAGCCAGTTTGTGTAACAGCTTAGCTAATAAGTGTGTTGAGGTATCTTTTCTTCTATGCATTTAAATAATTCTGAAACTGCTCGGTTCGTTTTTCTATCTGAAACTGCTCGGCTCTGCTTTATGTAAGTGAAACTGATCCAGCTCTGTTTTATGCACCTGGAACTGCTCCGCTCTATTTTATGCAACTTAAACTGCTCGGCTGTGTTTTATGCACCTGGAATTGCTCGGCTCTTTTTATGCATCTGAAACTGGTGTGTGTGTGTGTGTGTGTGTGTGTGTGTGTGTGTGTGTGTGTGTGTGTGTGTTGTTTTTATATATAATAAAATCTCTGGAAACACTGCAACCCAGTCTTCTGGGATAAAACCTGGTAATCAGACACTAATGGTTGTACAGTGTGTCGTCATTAGTGTCTTGATAAGCCTGATACGATGCTTGGTACTTCAATGACTCTGCAGTTATGAATGGTAAAGTTTTTAAAATGCTTCAAATATGTACATAAAAGCCCTTTCCCAACACAAGTACACTTCATGTGTAGTATTTCTTAGGGGCAGGACATTAAAATCAACAATATAATATTTGTGAAGCTTTTCATTCCAGAACTTTACGAGGTGGAAAAAAATGTTACTTTTTAAAGGTTTGTTTCTTGATGAAATTCAACAAAAGAGACCTTCTCCTCTAGTGTTGCTGCATGGTCACCCCCCTTGGTGATCTAGCATGATCCAGTTTTCTGATTCTTATTGACTGGATAATGTGGAAAAGTAGGGAAGATAATCCTGTATCTTCCAAGGACTCTGCCTGCACCAACCAAAAATCCTAGGATGAAGGAGTTCACAAGCTGTTCTGTGGTCACTGACAGGTGTTGTGTAGCTTCCAGTCATAACGGTAAAGCGAAGCTTACTAGACAAGATACTACATCATACATATATCTGAGACTGTACTTGGGAGGCATGTACCCTTTGTAAAAGTTGTACAAACTCCATAGTTGTTTCGGTAAAAATGTAACAAAGGAGAAAAATGTGAAAAGCTTTACAAAACTTGTAGCTGTTATTTCAGTAAATATGCAGCAAAGATAATGAAAAAAATTGATGCAGCTAAACTTTGAAAAGTGTTAGTTCCTAAAAAAAGATAGATTACCTTAACTGGTTTGGAACTTTCTGGTTATTTAAGCCACAGTGCTTTGGATGGTGTTTGGATTCAGAATTTTAAATTTGCAGGAAGTGGTATCACTGCCCAGTAGTGTGAACATTGTTTCTAGATGATTGTCACTGTTGAAGTGATACCTTTCTCCCATATGGGAAAAAGGGGTTGTGGATGGATAGATGATATCATTTGAAGGTGAGCATCATTCAGTATAAAACAAGCACACACACACACTTATCACTAAAATAGGTGTTTTGTAGAAAGTAAGTGTGCTAGGACACCTCCTGGAGATTTTTTTCAGGTCACATGACTCTTCCCTAAAAGTTCAGTGGAGCAGGCTAGTTCATTGTGCTTTAGGATGGGGAGCATTAAACATGAATTTAGATGAGAGCAGACAATAGTTGTTGCCTAGATCAGTTAACTAACATCTAGACATTTTGCCTGTCAGTCTTTTCAACCACTAAATCGGCAGATAGATTATAGTTAGTAGTAGGACCGGCTAGGTTAAAGTCAGTGTAATGCCATCTTTTTGTTTAAAACTATTTTTATTTTATATTTCCCTGTGCAAGAATATATTTATTTGCATATTTAATTTTCAAGGTGTATTATTGCCCAACTCCTTTAAGTATTTTAGCACTCAATTTGAAAAGCCTGTGCTATGGTTAGTTGTTTCTTGAATTATAAAAGGGTAATTACATAAAACTGGTGGATTGATTATAATTGTTAACTTCAGTCTTTTAATGAGAGACTGCTGACTCCTATTAATTTAATAGTATGGTTGATTATTTTTAAGTGTAAAGTAATTGTATCCTGAATATGCTAGACTGGACTGGCAAGTAGCAGTGGTAGAGTGTTACTATAAATGAGGGAAGGGATATTGTCATTTAAAGGGTATTGTGGCACTGAAAAGGTATTAACCCACTCGTGGAAATCATTGTGTATATCAATATAGTAGTCTTAAGCAAGACACAGTCACTGCTGGTACAATAGCACTAAAAAGCGTAGGCTGATAGTGAAGTGTGTGAAATCCTGTGAAGCCACTGACCACAGCCTAGATAGTATTCATTTGCCAAATGTTCTTAAGGCCAAGCACATGTAATTTTAGGTAGTAATACAGTTTGTTGGGTTGCCCTGACACTCTGCAGACCATTGTTTGAAGATGATGAGGGTGTATGTGAAGCTGCAGCAGGGGATGGGATTGTCTCTTCCTTGATCTGGTGTACTGATGGATGATGCACTCCTTCCCTGCCTTCATTTCTAGCAATTTCTTTGAACAACTTCTTACCAGCCAGTGTTCCAACTCAGTACAGATGAAACTGTAAAACAGCCTGCAGGTGTCAGTGTAAACAGGTGGGTCTACTTCAGACATGGTTTTGCCTTCAGGATCACAGCCCTTAATCTGTCACCTTCTACACTGATGGTGTGTCATCAAACCTGGTAACATCGGTGTTGATGCTGTCAGTGCAAGGCATTTCAGCTGTTCCAGCAGATGGGGTCAGGTTTTCAGGACCAGGATTGGAACTGATCTTGTCAGCATAGCCCATTGTTATAACATGTAGCATTTTCCATTGTGTTACCTTCCATTATATTACTATTATATCAGTTTGTATCATTGATCTCACAGTCTGTGTGACAATTATATTGTACTTTGGTAGCAATTTTAGCTGTTTTATATCTGTCTATAGTGTGATATTCCCTGCTGTTAAGATAGCTTTCCATTTTTAGTTTTTATTTAGTGTTGTGTGATAACTGAGAATTGTAGTCGTATGTTTGCCATTTCCTACTCCCGTGTGGCTTAACTGTGCACTCAGTTATATTACGCAAGAATAGCCATGTGGTGATCTTGGTTCTATTTTAAGAATAGTGAGGTTGGCTCCCTGGTTTTTAGATTGTAGTTGAATACAGCGCTTGAGTCCACATATATATATACTTTTGGGGGGGCAAAGGAACTGAAATTGAATTATGTATTAACGTTATGTATACTTAAGCACAGGAGGAACTAAGTCAGTTTTTAAATGCTGTAAATTTGATTGCATGGCTTAAACCTCTATAGCTATTACATTTCATTGTGTTGCATGATACAGTACTTCAGTCAATGAGGTAGTTAAGAACTGCCCTTCCAGTGGCACAAGTTGAAAGGTAACCTTATGTCAAATTGTAACTGAGATGCATGATAAATAGAACTGAATCCTAAGTATAAAGAAATATATTTTCATCACACTGATCAGCTTAGATGGACTTTAGTATGCTGCAAGGAAGTGTTCCACCTTTGCCACTTTGTTCCACATTGGCAGGTACGGTTGACAACTATGGAGGGTTTTTGTCTCTTATTCTTAGGAAAGCAATTTCCATGGACTGCCTTTCTGCTGAAATACCACTGTATTGTTTAATGAAGTCATGTTCCAACCTAACCAGATATGCTGATAAGTTTGGTAGAGGTGATGTTCAGCTACTGGCATATGTAAAAGATGAACATACATGTCCAAACTCTAAAACGGTTGTACTCAACCATTAGTAAACTTCTTTGCTGTCCCTTATTCTGTCTGACAGAACAGATTGCTGTCAAACTCATGTATTGTAAACTACTTTTATGTTATATATTTGATTAAGGTCAGTAAGTGCCCAGTGTCTGTTGTACATGTTGGTCAGTGATGTGCTGCTGTACTGTGACTGGTGTGTAAAGCATGGTCCCTTTGTTACACTATGACAAAGCATTCACTGATTTTCATGCATTTAAAAAATTTAAAGAAATGACTGGAGTGGCTTTTGTGGGAGTGACCGACCTGTGGGGGGCTCAAGTAGGGGCCTTTAGAATGGTGTGGGTGGGGCTTAAGGGGGCACAGTACTACTTCACCTAGGGCGCCATTTCACCTAAGACTGGCCCTGTATCAAATATGCAAAGGCTGCAATACTACAAATATGCTGTTTGTGAGTTTACACATGGAATAGGCACATTCCCAGTATCTATATATATATTCCTTCCAGTACATATTCTTTTTTTTTCCTTGGCATTTACAAACAACATTCGGGATGTCCACTGTATGGGGCACACACAGTCAGGATAACTTCAGTGATGATGATTTTAGTGCAGGCAGTCAAAGCACGTGGTCTTTGGATGATGGGTGGGGGGGTGCAGGTATGGCAGTCCATTTTGAGGATGTAACTTCAAGCAGTGAACACAGCAGTATGATGAGGCATTTTCACTGTCACTTGACTGACATGCACCACTATGCCAAACAGGAGACTCAGAAGAGTGTAAATGAGAGCAGTAATGTAACCCTTGGCTCAGAGAAAAGGGGGACAATCGACCATCCATTCCATCATCCCAATTACACTTCAGCACTAGCACTCATGTTCCTGGCTTCATAGGTCCTTGCAGGTCTATATTATAACATCGAATCTTACAAAGATTGAATGTTATAATATCAAACCTGTAATGTCGAACACTGAAAACAGCAGGTGCGGGACACCGAATTCTTCCCCAGGAAAAGAATTTGGGGGGGTTGGGCTTGCTGTTTTCAGCATTCAATATGTTGGAGTATTAGGGTTTTGGGTTCAGGTAAGTGTACGATTGTGTGTAGGTTAGGGTTAAGGGGGTTAGGTGAGTTAGGGTTGGGGAGTAGGTCAGGTAAGTGCGGTTGTGGGCGTTAGTGTTGGGGAGGGTCAGGTAAGTGTGGATTGTGTGTAGGTTAGGGTTAGGGGGGATAGGTGAGTTAGGTTTAGGGGGTCAGGAAGGGGCTTGTGTGTAGGTTAGGGTTAGGGGTGGGTTAGGTGAGTTAGGGTTGGGGTCGGGTGAGGTGAGTGTGCAATAGTACGGACCTTAGGGTTAAGGTTGGGTTAAGGTAAGTGGATAGCTAGTAGTGTATGTAAAGTTTAGATTAGGTTTAGGTGTAGGATTTTAAGTGTATGTGTGTGGATTGCTTTTTTTTTATGTGTGTTTGTGTTGTGTGTATTTTTTGGGAATAGCATTTTTTTTCCCTGGGAAAACAATCGCTATTCTGACTGTTCGATGTTTGTGGATTTCGGTGTTTAGGGTTCGATATTGTACCATTCGATCTTTGTAGATTTCGATGTTATAATATAGGCCCAGTCCTTGCAGGCCATTTTAACGGTGAGAATCAAGCCTTTTTTTTAATAAAACCAGAGTTCTGTAGTGCTCTATGTGCGGTCTACACTGTAACAACTGCTTGCTACATTTGTAGCCAAAAAGTGTGCTGCAGTTTAAATGTACAAAAAAGTGTTTCTTTTTTTTCTTATTAAAACGTGAGCTCTGTAGTGCTCTGCACAGGGTATAAACTGTATCAACTGTGTGCTATGGTAGCAAACAGTTTACTACAGTCTAAAAGTAAATAAGATTCCTTTCTTTTTTTCCCCCTAACTAAAACCTGTGAATGGTAGTGCTCTGGGTGGATTAATATACTGTAGCAACTTCAGTTAAAAAACAAAACATTACAAAAAATATTAGAATAGCAGTATAAACAATATTATAAAAATGTTACACTTTAAAAGGAAAAAAGATTATTTTCTTTTTTTGTAACTGAAATCTGAGGAAGAAAGATTGGGGACAAGTTGCGTAAACAGGACATGATTGGCTCCTGCATGTCAAGATCCTCAGGACTTGATCTTGGACTGCCTTTTTTTCCTTCCAATGAAGAGCTGATGAGACAGGGCAGCAATACAGAAAGTAGCCCCACATGTTGGTGCTGCCCTGACCAATTTCACTCATATCTCAGTGGGTGATACATCAATTAATGTATAAAAAGCATACTCAGTTGCTTTACTAGTGGGTGCACCTTAAAAATAGGCATGGTGCACATTTATGTCATCGGCAGATCAGGAATGTAACAGATTTCATCACCAGAGAAGGAAAAGTTTACATAAGAAAGAAATGAGGCAATGCATGTAGAACCCTACCCAAAATATCACAAAGACATTCTTGCAACATATTACAAGTTGTTTACCATTCAGAGTTGGAAATGGTGGTGGGCAGTATGCAGAAATGTCTAGTGCTAGAAAGTGAGCTGATGTGTACACCTGTGCAGTCTAGTGATGGTAAATAGAAACAGGGAGAAGTGTTACGGTGAGATGCAAAATGACATTTCTACCTACTACACTCCTGAGTGGGCCGAAAGCCTCAGCAGAGGTTTTATGATGGACTGAAGACAGTGTACCCATTCTTAAATATATATCATCCCCATTGGACACATGCCTGTAGCTGAGAACCTCAGATGTCTTCCAACTGTGACTAAGACCCCAGCTTCAGAGGTGAACATTGCTTCCTTGATGGGTATAACCTCCATAAGCCAAAAACACTGGAGTGCCCAGTGCAATCAAACATCACAGTTGCCTCCTGAGATGGAAATAGCATTGTGCATTCATCAAGCAGATGTGCAGAAACATGATCAATGGACAGTCTGTGACTGCACAGTCCTTAATGGAGCCAGTAGTTGGTAGATGGCCTTCATGATGATTTGCCTAGTTACATGAAGAAATGGAAACTCAGTGGTAAAGTGATGTTGATGGTAAAGGCTATGGCAGCATACAATGCTGCAGCAAGCACCAGCCTATGTTGAATTGCTAATGCCATCTTGTCTGCACAAATTAGCAATATGTAGAGAGATGTGAATAGGGGATGGTTGCATAGGCGGGCCATTGTATGCTCAATAGCCATGTCTGGAGCTGTCAGAAGTCTATGATGTGTATAGCTATGGCTTCTCACCTCCAGTAATGGATTTCTTCATCACAAGACATTATTTAGGTCCAGGTCCCTTAGCAGTACACAATCTCTGCCACAATGTGTCCAGCAAAGGTATGACAGTGTGAATTCATGAAGGAGAGCACCATCAAAGCCAGGGCAGTCCTTATGGCATGCACTCCCTCACCAGAAAAGTATAACTGGAAGCAAGGCATACAGTGGCTCTTTCTCATGTTACAAGATGACATAATCACTGACATCATCTATCCTTCCAGTGATGTCATATCTAGCATCCTGCTCCAGAGACATGTGTCCCATACCCTTTTCCTGTTGCCAGTCCTTTCGTTACTTGTATTACAGCTGATTCTTATTCCTCGCTCATTATCCTAATATGCAGGCTTTTATAATCACTGCTTTGGTACCAAAAAGTGGTACTGCATTTTAGGAACATAAAAATATTGGAACAATACCAGCCAAACAATTATGGAGACCATAAATTGCCTAGCCATATGCATTTTCTATAGTTCTTGACATCCTTTTCAAGCACTTAATAGTCCACACTTTCCAAGCACTTAATAGTGCACACTTCTCTAATTGAACAAGACCATACATGATAACCCTGGTATAAATTTGTGTCTATCCATCTGGTAATCAAGACTAGCTTTCAACATAGCCAAAGTAGTACTTTGCATGACCTGTACATTGGAAATACATTGAGTTAGGAAGCTCTCCCTCCAACGAGTCTTGTTTATATGTTGGTGAGGTTTACAGAGCCACTGGTTTTACAATGAAATTGGAGGTCAAATAGGACTGGATTTTTCATGGCTCAAAAAGCAAGGTATGCCTTGGAATAGATAATATAATAATAATAATAATAAAAAAAAAAAAAAAATAAAAATATAAACACTTATCTGGTTTATGAGTCAGTGTGTTTATTTTATATCTTATCATCATATATTTTAATTAAAGTTTTCAAGTTTCAAGTGTTTTTAAGTGGAATTGGTGGCAGAACCATTTGTTTTTGGAGTTATCTATTTTGATAGCTGAAGGATTTAAGACATTCAGTTCACTTGGTTAGAAATATTTGGGGCCTTTACACTTGAGTGATATGCTTGGACTTGTACATAGCAAAAGGTGCATTATATTCAATGGTGGGTTTAATAAGAGAACAGTGTGGCAGGCTAACTTCCTTGGATATTGAAGAAATTCCTTTGGAAATTATCTTTGCCATTTTGCTGAGGTATAGTATGGGTAGCCATGACAATGCCCCTTTATTAACAACTACATTTATTTATTTATTTATTTTACATTTGTTGCCCGGGGCTAGTCTACCTGGATACATATCCTTTTTCAGTAGAGGCCCAGGAGAAAAGCTCCAAACAGTTAGAAAGACATAATATATATATATATATATATATATATATATATATAATATACAAGAAATACATGTAATATTGAACAGAGTATTACAGATAATATTGGTCACTTCACTGTTAGCACATTCTTTCAGATCATTTCAATTTACAGAGCAAGTTAAAGTGATTTAAGATAGTATATGGTTAAAAACTCATTCAAAAGAATAATCATTTAACTTGATTGCTTAGGTTACATTCTAATTTCTTCAGAAATAAGTAACAAGGAGTGAGAGGTAGAATGGAAGAAGAAAAAAACATGCATGCAGTTACAGTAAAGGTTAGTCAGGGTTACAAGGAAAAGCCAGTGTGATTTAAGATGATGTTGAGCTTTGTTTGAAGATATGGAGGAAAGTGATGTTAGATCACTAGGAAGAAGGTTCCATTTCTCCCAGCTGTATTTGAAAGAGAGAGTCACCAGCCAGGTTTTGGATTTGCTTATACTAACTAGTAGTTTTTGGGGGGTTTTAAGGTTTTTTTCAAGGTTTTTTTGTAGGGAGTGACAAGGGAAGATAGTTTTGGGGGTATTATGAGGCTGTACAGGGTCTAATGGATTATTGTAAGTTGGTTAAACATAAGCTGATTCTGGAGTTCCAGCCAACCTAGTTGTTGTAGTTCTGACAGTGATGGGTTTGGAAGGGATTTCCAGTGGCAAATCTGGCAATGTTGTTGTAGGTTTTAAGTTTTAGAAGATTATTCTTGACAGGTTAGTATAGATAGGAGAAGGATAGAGAAGTGTAGATATTAGGTTGGAGTGGGCAATATGGATCTGGCAGGGGGGAAAAGGAAGGTCTAATCCTGTAGAGGGAACCCATTTTTTTGTTGACTGTTTTTACTTTATTGTTTATTTGTGTTTCAAAATTGAGGTGGTTGTCAATAGTAATGCCTAAGAGTTTGGTAGTTACTTCAGGTGTTATGAGTGTGCCATTGTTAGATGTGACTGTGAAATCTATTTGTGTGGACTTGTGGGTAGGAGTGAAAAGTAGGAGCTTAGTTTTTTTTGGTTCAAGAGGAGGCATCGTTGCAGAAATCATGTTTCTACTTTGCTAAATAATGTTTGTGTTTTTAATTGTAGTTCAGATGAGGAATTGGCTGAGCATATTATTGTCGAGTCATCTGCATATTGTATACAGGTAGCCTGAGGGATTGCTAATTGTAAATCATTGATGAAAATTGAGAAAAGGAGCGGGCCTAAAATAGAGCCCTGAGGTACACCTAGTGTGACAGGCAGATGAGAAGATAGCTGATTCTCCCAGAGCACTGCTTGCTGCCTATTGTAGAGGTAGGAACTGAACCATTTTATAGCTTAAGTGTCAAGAGAAAGAGATCTGAGAATATTAATGAGCAATTGGTGATTAACCATATCAAAAGCTTTTGAAAGATCAATAAATAGAGCAGAGGTAAGAATATTGCTATTTTTTTTTTGTTGATGGTGTTAGAGAAGGATAGGAGGGGGTTGTAGTACTGTGGAATGGCCTAAAGCCTTTTCACCAAAACAGGTTGCTTTTATTTAGATGGTAGAGAACTTGATTATGCATGCATTTTCCATAATTTTGCTAAGGGGAAAGTAGGGCTATTGGACGATAGTTAGAGTGTTCATTAGAGCTCCGTTTTTATGAAGGGGAATAAGGGAGAGATTTTCCAGATTACTGGTATTGTTCCCTCACTAATGGTTCTGTTGATAAGGATGGCTATAGGATAGGCTATTGCTTTAGCTGCTTTCTGCAGGAATTCTGCAGGTAGTTGGTCAGTTGATGGAGTGCAAGGTTTTAGTTTAAGTAAGAGTTTGCAAATGTAGTGTGTTGGGATGGGTTGCATTTGAAATGTAGGGGGAGAGCTAGTATAGGTGGTAGAAAGGGTAGAGCTATCAGGAGATAGTTGGTTTGCTAGAGATTGAATGGCTTCTGTAAAGAAAGTATTAAAGGCATTTGCAGCTTGCTTTGGGTTTTCCTGTGTACTACCTAGTGGGGTTGGTGTTGTGGATTGAGCTGGGTGAAGCAATCTATTGATGCTTGCCCAGAGCTTTTTGGATTATTCTGGTGTTTTTTTGCATTTCTGTATAAAATGTTTCTTGTCGGAGATTAAACTTTTTGTGACATTTCTGAGCTGTCTAAATGTCAGATATCTGAGTCATTTTGGTGGTTCTCCATGTGTTCCAGGCTTTGTTTCTGAGTAACATTTTCTGTCTAGTGGCTGTGGAGAGCCAAGGGGGTGGCCTAGACCTAATTCTTAGAGTTAGTTTTGGACATGCTGGTCAAGAAAGGTTAAGAATTTAGTGTTAAAGTATTCAACGGCCTCTTCAAGTGGGAGGCTTTTTAAGGGGACCAATTGCATGCACCTAGTTCATTTTGGAATAGTACAGGGTTAAAGTGTTTAATTGACCTTATTGTTTTATATGTGGCTTTATGGGTAAAATGGGTTTTGCCTGATTAAGTAGGTTAATGAGTGGTTGCTAATATTATCTGGGAGAAGTCCTACCTTATAATTAAGGTGCTGTTATTTATAAGAATCCAATCTAAGATGCTTTCCTTTTACTTGGTTTGTTAATTCTAGTTGGGGGGGAAATGAGTTGAGAGAAACCCTGAGGTTGATGAGAGAAGTAGAATTTTCATTACTGATGCACTTCCATCAATTTGAAATCTCCTAGTATTACAGTTTCTTGTGGGAAGTGTGGTGATAGGGAGCTGAGGATATCCCAAATATACTGATATTATTCCCAGGGGTAAGTAGATACATATGATGTAAATGGATTTAGTAGAGTTTAGCTGAAGTTTGGAAGCAAGGATTTCAGCATTGCTCTCAGGGGGTGGTTTATACTCTAGGGAGGTAACTTGTAGGCTGTTTTTAAAAAGGATAGCTACTTCCCCACCCTTCTTAGTTCTGCAGTCTAACCTTATTATATTATATCCTGGTGGGGTAATTTCAATGTCCTGAGTATAGGGTTTTAGCCATGTCTCTGAAAGGCAAAGTATGTCAAAGGATTGCTCATCCAGTAGAGCATGGAGGTGAGTAAGTTTGTTGTTAATACTATGTATATTGAGATGTGCAATATATAATGAGTTTGTGAGTTTGGAATTTGCAGGAGAGATAGGGGACAGGGGCCAGGGTGATTAGTTATAACTGTAATTGGCTGGGCCAGGATTTAGGTGGATGTCGCCATCTAGTAATTAATTGTTTTTTTGTCTAAACCAAGGATTATAAAAATTGCAGATAAGGTATAGAGCTTTTCTAGTTTGTGGACTATTGTACTTGATGTGGGACAGTCTGTGGTATTTTGCTGGTAGGTAGCTAGGAACAGAGATTATGTTTATGTGAGTGAAGTTGGTGTTTAGTATTAGTGTGGTTTGTTTGAGAGTGTAGTGACGTTTAAGGAGTAGAGAATGTTCAAAGGATGTTAAGATGTAGGTAGTGGTTAAAGAAGATAGAAGAGTAGTGATAAGTAACAGCTTGATTTGAGCTGTGGTAGTAGATGAAGACATGATAAAATAATTTAATAGATATTTAAAGGTGTAAGTAATGTAGTAAGGCACAGTAAGTATGTGTCAAAGGTGATGGTACTTGAAGTGTAGGGGAAGGTTTATGGGAAATAAATAGAGGAGTGTGGTTTAATAGGCAGGAGGAGGAGAACTATTGATTGGTTGTGGTAGGAGGAAGGGTGTGGTGTATTAGTATAAGTTTACGACCCTGGGGGGGGGTTTTGGGGGAGGGTAGGGGCGGAGTGAGCCATTTCGAGGGGGAAACAAAATTTTAAAAGTGGGGGTAGGAACAATCAGAAAATGCAGGGAATATGCATAGGGTGGAAAAAGCACATAGGGAGTAGAAGAAACAACAGAAAATGCAGAGAGCAGTTGAAGTGAGTAGGGAAGCAGGAGATATATTGAAAAATCAGCACTAGTGAGAGTAGGAAAGATGCTGTACCAAAGGAGAGAGTAAATCCTAGGTCAAGGCTGCCATCTAGCAGCCAGCAGCAGAATAAAGTCTCTAAGCAACAACAAGCAAGATGCAGGGTAGGTAAAATGGAGATAAAAAATAAATAGTGCTTGCACAGATAAAGAGAACTAAAGGGGGGCCAGTAATACAGGGAGAAGGCTGAAATTGGCCAGAAAGTAGAGTCAGACTCCGGGAAGGATTGGATGCTGCGACACCAGATACAGAGCAAACTCTCACCACCTAGTAGGGGTATGTAAAAGGCTTCTGCACTAGCAGTTTATCAGTATTCTACATGGGCAATACATTTGCATCACACTACTGGTGATGGAGATGAGACATGAGTACATTATGTTACAAGGAGCAGTTCAGTTCACTTTATTTGCTGTAGTACCTCTTTTGACAGCTATACTATAGGTCATGTTATTTACAACCAATGATTTTCTTTCAATTACTCATAGCAGAGTGTATAACAGTGAATCATATTAGGGAAAATTAGACATTTAGCTGCTTAAGTGGCTTTTTGACAGTTACTGACAGGCCTCCAAGGTGAAGTATATCAGGGGAAAAATGTCAAGAGTTGAATGACAGCATGACAGCATGACCAAAAAAGTGTTTCAGTATTTAAATACTAGATGTTAAAATTTAATGAATTCTGGAGGCCAAAGATTCCCAAGGGGCACATGTCAGGCAGTACACTAATATGTGGTTTGTGATTACTGTCCCACAGTTTCTAGCACACCTATGCAGATTCTGACTCCAGTCCTATGAGGATTGATTGATGTTGGTATCCCTGTATACATTTGAAGGAAGGGTGAGATAAAAAGTAACAGAAGCACAACTAGTACATGTCTAAGGCAGGAGGAGTTAATGGATAACTCTTAGAAAATAATTGTGAATCTCCCATGATGGGGGTCAGACAGGTACCCATAAAGCAGACAAGATATATATATATATATATATATATATATATATATATATATATATTTATTAAATTGAGCAAAGATAGGTATGTTTACCCCTTGAGGAAGACAGTTGAGTAGATCTATGTGGAGTAACAACTGGTCAAATTGGCTGAAAAAACAAATTATTTGAAACAGCTAGATTAAAATTGGAGGCTAACTTATGATGCCACTGGGTTCTTATGCTCACATGATAATGTTTAATGGGCTTGTAGGTTAAATTCAAGGGTGGCTCACATGGAAGATGTTGAAAACTATTACAGGTAAATGTACTTGGTTCTTGTCTCTTTTTTTGATTACTGAATAGTGGTGATGAACAATTGAAGGGGACTGGCTTTTTGTCGACAGTGGTAAGGATACATATGTAGATCAATATGCATGTGTATATACCTTTAGGAAGCTATCCAAGGGCTTACACTAGAATGTAAATACTGAGCAAGTGCGATTCCAACTGCCATTTTGCAATTAGCTGCTGAGATGTGAACATGTACATATGTATGTAAGCTCTGTTTATTAGTTAGTTCGTTCATATTTAAAGATGCTGCTATCCATCCTGATGCGTTTTTATATAGGTTCATTGGTTCATAGGTTGGCACTTGGCTATTGATTGGCCTATCAAGCCTAGCCATAAAAATTTCCCCTAGCCCCCATATATTAAAGCATCTGAGCAAAAAAGCCTTATTATTTGTAACAGAGATGAACAAGCAACATAGTGTCAGAGGAGGCATGTCTAAAGGACATGAAGTTAGAACTGGTATATCTAAAGGGGCCTGAAGTCAGAACTGGCATATCAAAGGAGCATGAAGTTTAAAAGGTTTTGGGCCCAAAAACAAGCCATTTGGCTATGGTTGGAGGAATGTACATGAGTGGATCATCTAAAACAAGGGCAAAACTTAAAACAGGTCAGAACTGAATTTAGATATTAAATCTTGCTCAGCACTATTTCTTATATAATATAAAAAGGGGGCATACAGAACATTGTGGGTATTCATATGAACAGATATGTATGTTATTGATAAAAATATTAATTACTATGGAAAATGTTTGAAATAATGTCCAAATTCTAAAAAATTAAAGGGGAAAAAAACATTTTCAAACATATGCATTTTAGTTTGGAAAAAATTTCCCAAATTTTAAAAATTAAGTGTTCAGTTTTGGGATTAAAAATTTTTAAATTCCCCCTTTTTGGAAAAGGTTTTAAATTAATTCAAATTTTTTCTTTTAATTTTATTTTTTGAAGGAAAACCACAGAACATTTTTCATACAAATTAAAGGGCCATATTTTCAGTGTGTTTGTGTTATTTGGGGGCAGGGGAGTATTTTAACCCATTCATTGTGCTTGACAGTTATTGCAGAACTAGAAAGTGTTTGACAAGAGTAAGATATTTTCATAAGGATCATTTTCTGATAAAGATGCCATAAAAAGGGCATTTATTCTCTTAATTTAGCTGGGTCAGAAGTCATAGAAAAAATGCTCATTTGTGTATGCACCTTATTTATGCGGGGAAAGGGGGAAAACCGTCATATTGTTGTACAGGCTGAATCAAAGAGGACCCAGAGTGCTTAAAACATGAATTTAGAAAATCTGTAACCCCAAATAAATGTTATTATGGAAAGGCATTTATTTTATACAAGGGATCAAAAGCCTGGTGAAACTTTTGAAATATATAACTAACCTGAGAAATAAAGCTAAAATCTGCAGATTTGGTGACTTAAAGGATGAGTTGATAAAGGACAGATTTGTGTGTGGTATAAAAGATGATGCTGTGAGAATGATTTTGCTTTGTGACAGTGATTTAACTTTAAAAAAGGGCCCCTGAAATTTGTCAGATTTTGAGCTTACAAAAACACACATATACTTACAAATGAGAGCAGCTCTAGAAGGCACAGTGATAAAGCTCATGTTGAAGTATGGGATGTGGTTAAAAGTAGGCCCAAGCACATGGCAGCTGTAACCCCCGCAGCACCCACTAGTAAACCCCAGAAATTTCTAGTACATTTCAGACTTCACACAGCCTCAGTGAAGCATAACAGTGAGTCAGACTCAGCATACTCAAAAAATGGATCCCAACCTAATTTCATTGCCAGCTGTTAATTGTGGAGGTAATCATGAGCCTAAAAGGAAAAATTTTTGCCTTTGATCAACACTCCCACAAATGTAATAAATGGAATCATTTCAAAAAATTTTGTAAATCAAAAGGGCCACAGTCTTACATTAAAAGGGAACATTTTAAGAAATGAGTTGATCACTAAGACTGTGGCAATTCCGCTCTTTATGTTGATGGTGTGTCAGTGCTTCATAAAAGGTCAAAGCAGTAGATTTAAGGGCCAAGAATGAAGTATTTTGTACTGTTCAGATAAATGGCAAACCCATAGAGCTCAAAGTTAACACAGGCTCTAAGTGCAATGTTATGTCTGCAGAAACATTTGCTAGAGTATGTAAAAAAACTTGAGGGAAGGTGTGTGAAACTTGTTGTTTATGGAGATGAAGAAATTCAAACTGAAGTCACAGTTGTGCTTTCATGTTACTTTGCTGGAAGAAGCTACAACTTATTATTTTATGAGGTTTAGAGACACATACAGTCACTATTAGGGCTCAGACACACTTTAAAAATGTGACTGCTTTCATTTAACAAGTCCACTTCTTCTTCTTTCAGCTTTTCCTGGTTGGGGCCCCACAGTGGATCATCTGTCCACTCATAAGGCAGTGGAGTTTACGGTGTCAGTTGCCAGCCTAGCGCCCAACCTTCCACAGAAGGCACACACACGCACACACTCACACCTAGAGTCAATTTAGAGTGTCCAATCCACCTACTGCATGTCTTTGGGATGTGGGAGGAAACCCGGGAGCACCGGAGGAAACCCACACGACCACAGGAGACATGCAGACTCCATAAAAAACCCCAACGAGAATCAAACTGGGGAACCTCTTGCTGTAATGCGCAATGCTAACCTGCACCACCCCCCAACCCCTTTATTTAACGGGTCCACTATGTTAGCTTAAAAGACCACTACTCTAATTTTGCCCAGCACATTTTTTCTACCTATGCTTATCTTTTCCCAGACAAACTAAGCAAAACTCCAGTTGTATACTCCATGAAGTTAGACCCAGAGGTCAGTCCAGTTATCAGGCCAGCTTGTAAAGTTTCAATAGCCATGCAGGACATAGTCAAAGGTGAGTTAGATAAAATGGTGCGACAAGGTGTAATTTGTCCAGTAGAAACTCCAGCAGAATGGATTAAGCTAAAATGACATCAGAATATGTATTGATCCACAAGATTTGAACAAAGCACTAAAAAAACCACGCACCTAATACGCACAGTCAAAGAAGTTGCAGCTTTGATACCTAATGCCACTATTTTTTCTCTCTTAGATGCAAAGACTTCATTTTGGCAAATTCAGCTTGACAAAAAAATCCTCAATGCTCATTACTTTCAGTTCTCTGGCAGGTACAGATTTTTGAGAATGCTATTTAGGATAAATTTTGCAAGTGAAGTGTTTGCAATGGACCAAACTTTTTCTGGATATCCTTGTGTTATCATAGTAGACAACATGTTGGTAGGAGGTCGTGATGAAGCTGAACATGACAGAAACCTCAGAAAAGTTCTAGAAAGGGCACATCAGGTGAATCTTAAGCTCAACCCACACAAATGCAAGTTCAGGTTACAAGAAGTTCCTTATGTTGGTCATTTATTTATGAGCACAGGCCTACGACCAGGCCTGTTAAAGCAATCAGCCATTCTCAAGATGCCAGCTCCAGACAATGTTCAAGGCCGGCAATGTTTTCTTGGCATGGTCAACTACCTAGGCAAGTTCATTCCAAGAAAATTTGAACCCCAAAACCCCCTTTCCCAAAAACA
>NC_056744.1:1210806200-1210882990 GCF_019279795.1 Protopterus annectens | reverse complement strand
CCTCCCGTGGATCGCTATTTGCCCTCATTTGCATGGTGCAATACCGCACACAGTGTGTTTTGCATACCTACGCCGGGGGGGCGGAGACGGTCCGGCGCACGCCGGTAGTGCACGTGGAATTCATTCATACCTGAATCGCTAAGCAGCCATATTTGGCGTTATAACGCCGACGCTATGCTGGCGCCTGGCGCAAGGTTCATGAATCCCGGGGAATATGTGTGCATTTTGGGGTAGTACCATGCAGTTTTTGGATTGAACTGTTTGATCCATATATTTATTTCGTACTAAATAATATATATATATGTTTATATATAGTGTATGTGTATATATATATATATATATATATATATATATATATATATATATATATATTTATTTATTATTATGTATTTTTATATTATTTTATAGGGTATGAAGGCTTATAATTACATTTATAATTATATTAGTAAATATTATATCTGTAACTGTTATCGGTATGAACTTACACAAAATGAATTGGTATGAATTATATTATGATTTAATGAATTATATTAATGAAAGATGTTAAGGTTTTTGTACCTTTGTGATAGGAAGGGGTTTGTGTTACTTTAAATTTGAAGTTGAGGCGATGCAATGATGATGTCATTTGGTGAAACTTTTTAAAGTGTTCCCTTGTAATTAATTTAATTTGTCTGATGAAAGTTGTGCATTGGCAGTGCAACCAAAAGTGCTTACAATATTGGTTTGTGAATAAATAACTGTTTTTTACTACATCTTTGCCTTTCTTCATTTTATTTACAGAACTGTTGCCTGAGTGGAAATAAACAATTTGTGGTATAGCTCTGCACAAATATGCTGACGTGATAGAGTTTAATAAGATTATTATTATATACAAAGCACAGTTTTCTGAAGGACAAGACAACCATATAATTACTGATGTCTGTCTGAAGGACCTATTCTGTAAACCACTCAAATAGATATAAGTCTAATCACTCAAGGGATACCACTGTACTGCTTTATTCTCAATAAGATAACCCATTGTAGAATATAGTGCCATTTACTACATTTTTCAAATAAGGGCTCACTAAAGCATTTTCACGGTGGGTTTTCCTGTCTGCACCCCACAACCCCCAGATCATCATATACTGTGTCTTTCTATCCTTCTACATATACATATATATATATATATATATATATATATATATATATATATATATACATATATATATATATATATATATATATATATATATATATATATATATATATATATATATATATATATATATATATATATATATATATATATATATACCAATTCTGTAATTTCTGCTCCTCAGAATAGGGGAACTTTCAGAAGTACTTTTATATTAGACTTAGTACATATTTCCAAACATTTTCTGCTGTATTAGACTTCATTCCAATACCACAATTAAAGCTACTTACAATTACATCAAGCACCCTCAAATAAGACACAAAAACAGCATGAAAAGGCAAAATGTCTCCTTAGTAAAACACACACATGACTGGCAGGCCTGAGCTATTCACAAAGACTTCCGAAGGTGCATTCCGTAGATGATTTTAACCTCGTGTCTATGGATGTAGACAGATATTTGAAATATGAACCCAGAAGACATTGCGTATGGTCTACCCCACTTCAAAACATACAATAAGTCCTTCAATGAAAAATATCTCAGTGAATATAATTCTTCACAATCCCTAGTATTAAAGTACATTTGAGTAATTTATGTACTATTCCAGGGAGTTTTTTCTTTTCAACAATGGGGTATGATTGTAGCATTATCATACTTATGTAAGATTGTGTGCAGGAGGCTTTACCTTCTGCAAAAACACCATTTTTCGAGCTGTACCCACTACTTGTTGTTTCTCTAAGGGTTTAAATATACATGAATACAGTGAGTGATTTGTTTCAGCTTCTTTTTAGGGAATTACATGTACACTGAGATAAGCTATAGTACTACAAAAGATATTTTTCTACAACTGATAAAAAAAGTTTTTAGACATCTAATATGTAGCTTATGTTTGATACAAAAATATATTTGTGAATGTGGAAACAGCCATCTCTTTCTATGCTCAGAGCTTAAGATACACACTGACTATATAGTATATACAACTACAGCAGCAGAAACTAAGATCTATAGTATAATAGCTCTTTGTGAAAATGTTCATAGAGGAAATAATACATTTTTTCTATGGCATTCTGAATGGTAACTAAGGGAATATATACAACTATTTTCCACTTAACTTATTATAGTAAATGTACTAACACCCTAGATATATTAAAGAAGACATCTGGCACAAAGATATTATGAAACACAGATTGTGTGAAACAGGAAAGATTATAATACATTTAAACATCATGTATATAGCTACTTTAGGATTGATGCTTCCTGCCCATAGTGATTTCTTACTCTTTGGGTAAATTTCTTATTTAACAACTGACATGCCAAAATATTAAGTCATTGAAAACTATTTTAAGAAACAATGTTTATTGCTTGGTAAATATTTACAATGATATTTTTGAATTTGAAATGTTTTACTTTTGATGAGCAAATATGAATAGAAATGTTACAGAGAAGTCCAAGATAAAATACTTCATGCTTTGATAGAAGTGTTAATCAATACAGAAATATTCAACTGTTTCATCTAAAATTTCAGTATGAAAGGAGAACAACTATAAACTATCAAAATGTTTTGTAAATTGTCATATTATTTTGAAATAACTTTAAATGCAAAGTAGAAGTCTTGCTCTTTGATTTATGACTGGAAATGAGTATTAACTAATACTATTGATATGAAGAAGTGAAACAGATACACTAGCCACATAATCATTTTAGATCACATTTATCATAATAATAACCAATATGTGGCATATAAAAAACTGACTTAATCCTAGCATATTAAACACATTATATTTGGAAACATAATTATCAATACATTTACTGATATATATATATATATATATATATATATATATATATATATATATATATATACTTGCTAGCTGATTGTATTATTTTTCTAAGACTTGTAAATACTGTTACATACAGTTATGAGGTTTAGAGAGATTGATTTAAACACTATTCACAGACTCAGAAGGTTTGATTGGGTAGTTCAACTAGTCAAGCAAATAGGTATTTTACCTCATAGGGATATGAAATGGGTAATATGTTTAAAAATTACACATTTAGAAGTTTATTTATTTTTTTACTGATGGTTTGGTGTCTATCAGAAATATACAGTATCTGTTCATAAAAAATAATTTAATACCATACTATTCAAATCTTACCAAGAGTCAAAACTATTATCGTATACTGTTATACAACATCCAGCTTAATAGTAAAATATGAAATGTTTATCTATAAATGTTAATGGTCTGAACAATAGTAACAAAAGGAGAAGTCTATTCAAATATATAAATCTATTCAAATATATAAATACCCAAGCCACAAATACTATTCCTTCAAGAGACACACTTACCAGATAAAGGCATAAATAGATTAAATATAAATAATGACAGTTTTAGTAAGCTCACAATATAAACAAAAAAGAGAGGAGTAGCTATACTACTCTGTAATGCAACTATATCACCCAGAATAATCAACATTCATCAAGACACATCTGGTATGTTCTGTCTGGTGTCTATAGAATTAAATAGGAAAATATACACCTTTGTCAATTTATATTGGATATCAGGACTAGGAGTTGGAACAATAAAACATCATTTTGAAGACATAATAAATTTAGCTAAAAGTGGCCTGATAATAGTAGGTGAGTTTAACTGTATAACAGATGACAAAGATACAGATTCAAAAACCACAAGAAAAAAAAGCAACCTATATCAAAGGCATTTTTAAAGTTTATTGATGCAGCATGCATAAAAGATATAAATGAAGACGCAGATCCGGATTCATTAATTTAAAAAAAATTCCAAATACTTAGCAGTAGATGACAAAATACTATATTTAGGTATAAATCTACTTGATGACTTAACCGACTCACTTATATACAAAAAATACTAGATAAAATAGAGCAAACAATATTTAACTGGCATAAATATATGTTTACAATGGGAGACAGATTATATCTTATTAAATCAATCATTTTCCCAAGGTATTATATCTAATACAAAGGTTTTCACTACTACCTCCCAAATATATCATTCAAAGACATAAACTAATATTAAACTTTTTATGGTTCCCAAACAAACCCTGAATTGCTTTAAATAAACATTTACCAAATTGGGAGGATGGTGGAATTAATTTACTAGACTTTGAGACATACATTATATCCTCTGTTGTTAAAAATATAACTTTATGGTTAAATGCCTACTACTTACCTATTTGGAAACAAATACACAAACAGATTTATAAAGAACTTAGTCACAACCATATACAAGACCGATTAACTATCATATCATCACCCATTGTTTGGATGTTAAAAGATCACTTAGTGGGGAAAAATAAAAATAACAAACTGCCTTCAAAATATATTAGTATTACATTAATAACATTTAAAACATACATAAACAAAGTCCCAGATATAAATTCTTGTTTTTTTCTGACTTTTCCCATAGCCTTTACACCCAGTATCTTTGATACATCCCAAATGCAGAAAATGAATTCACTTAAGAAAGGCTCAATAAGCTATTGGCACCAGCTGACAGAACAAGGGAAAACATTAACTAATGAACAAATAGTTAGCAAATATAATATAAATAATGACTCATGACTGCTTTTGCAAAATCTAAGACAATACCTTATAAATAAAACTGAACAAATGCAAGCATCAGTGAGACAATGTTCCAAAATTAATTGAATATTTTATTATAATCACAAGTCAACCTTACCAAGGTGGTGCTTACCTGTCTAATATTCATAAAATTGTAAAAAAAAAGGCTACCATGTAAACACCTACAGGGACCATTACACACAGATAAACAACCACCCTCTACTGAAGAAGACAAAAAGATTATCTTAAAATTATCAAAACAGCCAACATTGTCAATATACTGACAACTATTCACTTGGAGACATTTACACAGAAGTTTTTAAACACCACACAAATTAGCTAAAATATTTGCTAGTGAGGATCAATGCAGGAGATGTCAGACTAAAACAAGAGATGACTGGCAACATGTATTCTGTGAATGTAAATGTCTCACTTTGTATTGGAATAATATAAATTATTTTTCCAGATTGTCTTCAATGATAATTACCAATTAACAAAATCAATGATTTTGTTCAATTCTCCCATCTCGGACTGTGTACTTAAAAAAGATTTTAAAATTCTATGGACATTGATGGCAGTAGCACCCAAAATCATCACCATTCACTGGAAAAGTGTGACTTCTCTCAAGTTCAAAGAATTTAAAAACTTATCTTTAACAGTTGGACATACGGAAATATTTACACTGAAGAACAGAACCACCAGACCTACATCATTTTATAACTCTTGGATGAAAATATTGGAAATATTTGAGAAAATGGACAAAGATGTATGAGCTAATATATTATTCTTCACAATGTGTTTAAATGTATTTGCCCTGTTCCACTTCAATAAACACACAACACTGAATGACATTTGATGATCTTTATTAAACATCCATAAACATGATTGTTAACCGATAGTTATAAATTTCAACCAAAACATGACACAGGTGATAATAATACCCATGGAAGAAGACATGAAATAACCATAAGGACAGCGCAACTGCTCACCCTTGATAAACAGCATCCCCCACTTGCTCACTTATCCTTGCACTAACGAGACAGCGTTCAAGCTCACTTTCAATTTATTGAATTACACCACCATTCATATAAGCAGCTCAACTTGCTTATTAACTTTATCCTTGCTCTAATGAGGCAGCATTCATGCTCACCTTCAATTTATTGAATTACACCATCCATATAAGCAGCTCAGCTTGTTTATTAACTTGTCCACTAGAGCAACTGCTCACTTTCCTTCCAAACTTATTGAATTGCACATCCATCACCAGAGGGGGAACAGAAGAGGGCAAACCTGCCCCTCTTCTCTGCCCCTCCCCCACCAAAATACACAAAATCCCTGCTAATAAAAAAGGGAAGGGAGGGAGGGGAGCAAGTTCACACCAAAATGTGACTCCAACTTTCAATACACTTGAAAAAACCCTCTAATCCCCTCCCTATTGTTACCTCATTTCCTCCTAACATCCCTCCCTCACATTTAACCATATCCTACCCTTATTCTTTTAATCCCTCCTAACCCATGTATCTAACACCACATAAAATGTCTCAGGACAAAAGGTCTGTTACAAACCTCATTTATTGCTTTCTTCTTAACCCATGTATCTAACACCACTAAAGATGTCCTAGGACAACAGGGTCTGTTCCAAATCTCATTTATTGCTTTCTTCTGTATAAACACCAATGTATATAGTTATATATTGTTCTGTAATTTATAGGTTTTAAAATTGTATATATGTTATCAATTCTGAGTTCATGTAATGTATGACAAAATATGATATTTTAAAATAAAAAAAAATAAAGTAAAACAAAATAAATAAATGTCTGATAAAGGGAAAGTTCTTTGGCTCACAATAGTATGGAAATTTAGTTTTCAGTACTGCCAAGTAGGTTTTCTACTCCTACCTTAGAGAAAACATTTTACATACCTTGATGGCAATTATGTTTATGGTGTAAATAAACATGGCACACGTGACTTGGTTTGATTTGCCACCAAGACCACTTGTTTGTACTGCACTTCCAGTCCAGAATTTAGAAAACATTATACACCACATGTAATAATATAATTATATGCAGCAGGATAACTTATCCAAATAAAGAGAGAGAGCTGATATAATTAATACTCAGCTCAGGATGATTCGGAACTTATTTATTAAGCAGTTGACTCATGCTTTTGTTGCTTGAAACTAATGATCTATTTTTTTCTCAGAACAACTGGTTTTGCACTATCCTCTTTAACATTCTGGCCAACACCCTCCACACATCCACATAATAGGCCTACAGTACGCAGATGACTTCACATTCATTTGCACATCTGACAACCTGGCGCAACTCCAAAAAATGACTCCAAATGCTTTAACAGACACTGAAACATGGCTTTGTAACTCACAAGTCATGCTTAATCCCCCCCAAAAACAAACTACTAATTTTTCCCCAAATCCCTCCCTCTCTCATGAAAAAATAAATAAATTAATGTCCTCTCTCTTGATAATTCCACTAATTGAAGCTTCTTCTCATAGCAAATTATTAGGGATGATAGTGGATGATTATCTACATTTGACCTGCAAATACAAAACAGCATAAGAAAAACTCTTCAAAAACTAGGGATGTTTTACAGAGCTAAAAGCTTTCTCACCAATGCAATTAAAACTGCACTTGCCACTACTTATCTTTATGGTGGTAAAATCCTTAATAACCTCCAGGCATCACAAAAATCAAAACTTTTAAACAATGCTTTAACAAAGCTGCTAAATTTGTAACAAATATCCCTTTCTGAACCCATCACTAAAAAGCTTAAATTGTTTAGAACTACCCCATCAACGAATATGTACACAGCTTGTTACCACGTATAAAATTATCCAGTATCCATAAATACCACTCTACACAACTAATCAGCCATTATGATCAAATGATTATGGCAAAAACTCATGTCTGTCTACAAACCTATCAGATCTGCTGGGCATTGTCTATACTCATACTGTGTTGCTAAGGTCTAGAACTCCTTATCTCTATCCATCAGGTCAATACCCTCCCTCCTGTCCTTTAAAAACATTCTGAAAGACTCCCTAGCCAAAATCTGTCTTTCTTCTCATTCAAATTCCAAGATAAACTGTATCTGTATATGTGAGCAAGTACCTAGTCATACCTTACACTTTCTTACTCTCCCTTCTTCACTCACTTTCTAACTTGTCAAATTTTCTTCCCTGGCTTTCTCTTTATGTGTACCATAAGCCTGCTTTTCCTTTCACTTCATATTGCAATTCCTGTTTGCATTATACTACTGTATCTTTAATTTCCCTACAAACTGACTAAAATTTCTCTAGATATTACATCATTTCCATAAAACTTACATCATGTTTTGTCTAATTTGATATAATTATTGAAACTGTAGATGCTTTTCTATTGTTTGATTAAAAGTATTTGTTTATGACTTTTGATCTGTATCAAACACAGTATGGTAAAAACAGTTTTCTGCTTATCTAAACTAGATCATCTCAGATCAGTCCCTTTATAACTATTTACCTCAGCCATCATTATTTTATTCCCTACTTCTACTGAGAAGAGCATTTTGTTTAACCTTGTATACAAAATGCCTGTATTCCTCTGGTAAATTATATCACATTACTGTACAAAATGCTCTAATTCCAGTGCCTTTCATGAAATATTTACTTATGATAGCTTTATAGGTTCATAGGTACTTGCAAGACTACTAAAACATGAGGATCTTAAGAAGTCTAGCCTTACATTCCCATGGTAGTTTTTAGTCCTTATAGTTTGTGTACATATAACTCAGAGAAATGCCGAACAAGGGTACTGTACAGATTTTCGCAGAATGTCCAGATTTTTGGCGCATATTTTTGATCTGTTCCTCTTAAAATTGATGGGTTTCTGGAAAATCACTGAGGACTGCAGCCATTAAATAATGACACACATTTCAGTTTCAGACTTAATATCCTTGAGAAAAAGCATACTAACATAAACCCCATTATTCTAACAACTTTCTAGTTAATAAGTGGAAGATTTAAAATTTGTCCCTATTTTTTAGCCTTTGTTTCCCTATTATTTTAGGCTTTGTCAGATTTCTTGTGCAAAGAGGTTGAGAGGTATGCTTGCTCCTATCCATGATGGACAATTGTGCTAAGTAATGGGTGAATTTGAAGCAATGGATGCATTTGTTCAAATTATGTTGGAATAATTTAAGAGAAGTATTTTGCTTTATGTGGAGTGGAAGATGTTTCCACAGAAACTGAATTTCTATGATACACACCTGTCTTTCCAATATATTCTATTTATTCTGCAGAAGAGATTGACATCCTTTGATCATGTGTTCATGCCACCACTGGGCTTGCAAATTTGTAATAGATGGCAGGACAGAGTCTGTTGAGGCTCTATACATGAGAAAGAGGTTGCCTCTCACCTCTATGATACCAAGAAGAGGGACAAGGCTTTTAATTAGCCCACAAGGTTTTTTATGCTTTAGGTCCTTGGTGTTCTTAGTGAGAAAGCATTGTGAGGATGGATACCTGCAGACAGAAATGTTATTCCATTCCAAAGAACAAATAACCATACTATGATAACTATATTTTCAAAATTTCAGTTAAGTAATTCATTACCCAAGATGCACTGCACCATTTATTATGCCTACAAGTACAGGCACTGGACCTGACATAAATAGGGCTTATCCTATTTAAAGAAACCACGCAAGATTGCAATGCACTTTATGAAAACATGTCCCAAATATAGAAGTGATAATTTTTCTTCGGTCCCGCAGGTAAATGTTGACAATGATCACATATTATTTTATGTGTGTTGTGATCTACTTGACACATCTTGCCTGCCTGAAAGTCTGTTGTGCCACACAGATCACTGACTCCAGACATGTAAGCAGATTACAGAAATAAAAATAGTATCCATTCAGATGAGCTGTCAGAATGTATGTACTGGGACAGCCCATATTTCTACCTATAGTTTTATTAACATTTCAGGTGCTAAAATTCATAACTACAAAACAAAGTACATAAAGAACTGAAGGATATACCTATAGACTTAATACCTTTCATTACCTCACATTACTGTTCTGTCCTGCAATGATTCAAAGTAAAAAACAACTTGGTAGAATTAGTGCAGGCTATGTACAAGGACCAAAAGACACAAATATACACAATGTCTGGACTCACAGAGGGATTCCTAGTGGGGTGGTTGTACATCCAGTTTCAGGGGTACTGTTCATACTGGTGCAAATGGGTCAGAGGGGACAGATCAACACAGCTACTGTATGCAGATGATGTGGCATTTCAGACAGACTCTGAGAAGGAACTTGAGCAAATGATAGGGAAATTGAATACAAAATTGAAGGCATGTGGCTTGAAGCTGAGTACAAATAAGACAGTTGTAATGACAGCAAAAAGGGGAATCAAAAGTGGCTGAAGACTGAGATAGAAGGCAAGAAAGTCAAACAGGTAAACTGCCTCATGTATCTGGGAGAAGTGGTTGAAGAGAAGGGAAGCCTGAATGAGGAGGTCAAAGTAGAATCAGAGGGGCTGCAACCAAATGGCACAGTGTCAGGGATAGGGTATGACAGAAGAAATGTCAAAGAAGCTGAAAAGTAAGGTGTAAAAACAGTGGTGCAACCATTGTTACTGTATGGTACAGAAACCTGGGCAGTGAAAACAAAGCAGTTAAGGAACCTAGAGGTGATGGAGGTGAAGTGATTAAGATGGGTGGTAGGATGCATACTGTGGGACAGATGAAGAAATAGGAGCATCACAGCAGAAGCCAAATTAGTTCCAATTGCAGAAAAGATAAAAGAGAACAGATTACAGTGGTTTGGGCACATGATCAGGAAAGCAGAAGACAAGCTGGTGAAGAAGATTTGGGGCTGACAGGATGAAGGCAAGGGGAATCAAGGCTGCCCACTAAAGACACGGATGGATTGTGTGAAAGATGATGTGTGACAGTCAGACATAACTGTCAAAGAAGGTAGGACAGTGGCATTAATTGAGATACTTGGTGACACTTGATGCAACACCATGACCCCATGTAAAAAATGGGAAAAAAGAGGGAAGATGATGATGATAAAGATAACTGCTGTGTTCATCAGAGCACAGCAATGTTTAAAGGTGTGGTCATTTTCCTTAAAGCTGGGGAAACTGCTGAAGTAAGTAAGGTATGGGGTCCTGTTGATTATTTATTTCTTTAGGTGTGTGTGTATCTATGTATTTATTTATTCATTTATTTTAGCTTCATAAGTTTATTTGTTATTATAATATAATAGATCTGAGGAAACCTTGCCAAACAATACCCACTGTGTGTTACCCCTTTTCTCAAAGGGTTTGTGGGGTTAGCCCAGGGTTGTGTTTGCATATTCCTATCCATTTGTGCAGTGCGTGCTGGAAGACGATCAGGGAGCTAGCTATTTTTTTTTTTTTCATATGGAGGGGTGCATCCATTCTAGAAGGCAGGAATCCTTTGGGAGGTATCTATTCCACCAGTGAGTTCTGTTTTTCTTGTGGTGGAAGTTTAGGTTTCTAGTACAGGTGTTTGTTATGCTGCATATTTTGTGGATGTGCAGGAATTCCCCAGTTGCCCCCTAACCCTAACACTCCCCTCCTACTAACTAAACATAAGACTTCCTTCCCACTCCCTACCTATAAACTCCTCTCTTGCTCCCTAAATATAAAGTCCTTGATGGTTCCCTAATTATTAAACTCTCCCCTGCAAACCTAAAGCCCCCTTTCATTCCTTAACCCTAAACTCTCCTCCCATTATCTAAACTTTCCCCCCATGCTCCCTAACCCTAAGGTCAGCTCCTAATCCATGGCTAAAACCCTAATCTAAATTCCACCCCATCCTACTTCTTTCACAGAGATCTTGCACCTCCTTGATGCCAACCCACTATCTAAAAACCTAATCTAAATTTCACCACATCCTACTTCTTTTCCACAGATGTTAGATCCACCTGACTCCAACTTCAGCATGGCTACTGCACCTTACCTCAGGCCATATTCAAGTTCAAGTATGAGCAGCAGCCCATGGAAGCTGCAAGACACTCATGTCCCCAGCCACTTGAATGGGATCTTTCAGTAGCTGAGCCTAGAGAACATGTAGTAGAATAATTGTACTTCCTATGAGAACATTTACAGAACTATTTGACAAAAAAGAACATAATATTCAGCTTTCATTTATGATCTAAAATATATTTTATTTTATACTAGCAAACCAGTAGGAATCTTAGATTTATTTTCTCTTAACTTGTTTGCACAGTACTACAATACATGACTTTCTTCCAGCTAATTTCAAACAGTTTAATGAATGATTAGAGTAATGCCAAGAAGCATCATTTGACAAAACCTCTTTCTTTTGTTCTTTTTTTTTAATTTTTTTTTTGAGAAACAGTATGATTAAAAGCATCTTGAATTAACATATTCAAGCAGTAGTGTACTTCTGGAAGTACGTAGCCAATTCATGTGTTATTTCTATTTATGCTGCTTTCCCTATTGTCTTTCTTGCTTGGTGATACAATTTACTAGGTATATTTTTATCTAAGTTGTTCAAAGGAGGCAAGCATCTATTCCATTTATCATCTCTGCTGGGATAACTCCACCATGTTTCAGTTTTATAATTCCTTTTTCAAAGGACTGTCAAAAGGTGTTATGAAATACCATGATAGCAAAATGCTGAAACTCCTTAAGTTTCACGATTAAAGTAACATAAATAAGGTTTTATCTTATTTTCAAAACAAAACCAATGGAGTAACACACTGGCTGAAGTAGAAACACGTTTATTACCAAACAAATAAAACTTAATTGCCAAAGAAATAAAACTAGATAAGCGCTTTCACTACTGCTTCATCATACCATAGACACAGAGAGAATGAGCCACTGCAATATATACACAGTTCAGATATCCTTAAGCCAATCACATGTTAACAACTAAAGAGCTTGTAAAAATAAAGAGATAGGGCATATAATTATATAAAATAGATACAGAACACAATAAATACATATAAAATACATATAGAATAATGAATACATATCAAAAATGAAAATAAAAATAAAGAATAAAAAATATAAAAATGTCAACTCCTAAGGCTACGTCCCTTCAGTATAGGTCTAAGTGGAACATTTTCATTAAGTCCACTGCCTTGGTCAGCCCCTAGTTTTATCATTCATTTTACCTCTCTGGTTTCAGTTAAGTTCCTGATGTCACCACCTCTAGCAGTGGAAAAATTAACACACCTGATACACTTGTAATAGGTGACTCTATCGTCAGGCACACTGACGTCCTGCTCACCAGGCTGAACAAGGAGAAGGTCACAGTGAGCTGCCTGTCAGGCACTAGGATCCGCCACATAACACAAGCCCTCAGGTCACTCCAAGGCAAGTACAAATATGACTCAGTCATTGTCCATGCTGGTGTGAATGATCTGAGACGTACCTCCCTGGATTACATGAAAAGAGACATAGAGGAGCTCTCTGAGCATGTAGCCCAGGCCGGTATGACCCTGACCTTGAGTAGCATCTTACACTCACCAAGAATGATGCCACAATATGAAGACAAGATAATCAATTTCAACAATTGGCTTAAGTATTGGTGTCATTCAAAGGGGATCCAATGCCTGTCAGCCTGGGATGACATGCTCGACAAGCCACGATGCTTCGCTAGGGACGGCTTGCACCTGTCACCCCTGGGCTTTTGGATATTGGCAAAGGCTCTTGCTACCCCCATAGTGCCTTTTTTAGGCAAGGCTCAAAAGACAAACCCACCTCCATAGGTATCACAAGGGATAAGACACTAAGAGTAATGCTACTCAATGCCAGAAGTCTAAACCTCAAGATGCACACACTCGAAACTCTCCTTAGCATGGAGAACATCGATATCTGTGCAGTAACAGAAACCTGGTTCAAGGCTCCTGAGAGCACCCCAGCACTACCAGGTTATACCTCATACCATGCTTTTCAGCCCCAAAACTTGGACCGTACCACAAAAGGAGGGGGAGTATCAATATTCGTCAAAGATACCCACACCTCCAGGTTGGTGGCACAGCACGAAGCATCAGAGACTATCCATGTGCAACTAACAGTGGGTAAAACTGCCTTCCAGTTTATAGCCTACTACAGACCACCCTCCCAAACCCAGGAACCCCACTCAGCCTTCCTGAGAACAATGGAAAATATGAAGGTCTCTCCAAACACCATTATATTGGGTGACTTCAACTACCCAAACATAGACTGGGAGCATTACTCTAGCTCCAACACCCTAGCCCAAAGGTTCCTAGAATTTATAAACTCAAATGCTATGGAACAACTTGTTACCACTCCCACAAGAGGGGAAAACATACTGGACCTGATCATCACCAACATGGGGACTCTATGCTCCAGACCAGAAGTGTATCCCTCACTGGTAAGATCAGACCATAAACTAATCTCACTGGATATTCACATCCCGACTCCACCCCCTGCCCTGAAAACCACAGTGAAAAACTTCTCTAAAGCAAATTTCACACTCCTCAAAACCACGGTGGAATCCTTCAAAGCCCCCGGGCCTGTGGAAAATACGGCCCAGACCACAGAATCCTTTATAAACACATTCTATGAACACCTTCAGGAATGCATGGATCATGCAATCCCAAATAAAACCAAGACCCAATCCTCCAAAGGCAGACGTCCTGTCTGGTGGACCCCAGCCATAAACAAACTATACAATAGAAGGAGGAAGCTACTACATGATAGAGCAAAATCCCAAAAAGGGAAGGCATCTCTGATCAGTATTAGCAAAAAACTACAGGCACTCATAAAATTGTCTAAGGCCAGCTTCGAGAGAAAAATTGCACAGGACACTAAGGATAATCACAAGGCTTTCTTTAGTTATGTTAGGAACCTGGGTGGGAATTCACAGATATGCTCAGAATTAGTCCAAAATGACAAAAAATACACCGAACCCACTGACTTTGCCAACATCCTAGCTGACAGGTTCAGTGCAAACTTCTCCCCCCCCCCACCAAAAGGGCAAATATCTATCCCAGCAGAGTGCTGCCCCCCTGACATCTCAGATGCTCAGGTAAGAGCTGCCCTCTCCAAAGCAAAAAACACAGCATCAATGGGACCAGACGGTGTCCCGGGCTGCGTCCTACATGAACTCCAGGAAGAGCTAAACCCAAACATAAAACTATTGTTCAATCTCAGCCTTACTACAGGATATGTACCCAAAGAGTGGCGTACAGCAACAGTGGTCCCTCTCCACAAAGGTGGTGCCTCAACGGATCCTGGAAACTATCGCCCCATAAGCCTGACTAGCTTGGTCTGCAAAGTTATGGAAAGGATCATCATGGACCTCATAAATAAAGATATTGGGGACCTACAGACACTGGATCCTACCCAGTTCGGCTTTGTTAAGGGCAGATCCTGCCTCTTAAACCTGGTTGATTTCTTTGAAACAGTCACCAAGGCCATTAACGAGGGGAAGGTGGTCCACACAGCCTACCTGGACCTCGCAAAAGCCTTCGATACAATACCCCACTCGGGCATTATAGATAAGCTCACCAGCTTAAATATAAACCCTATGTCACTAGATGGGTTGCAAACTGGCTCAAGGACAGAACCCACATGGTTAGAATTGCTGGAGCCATGTCAGACTCCAAACCAGTTACAAGTGGCGTCCCACAAGGCTCAGTCTTGGGACCTCTCTTGTTCGGTATATATTTCTCGGAGGTACAGGCCAACACGGAAGAACTGTGGCTGACCAAGTTCGCAGATGACTGCAAACTGGGCGCCATAATCGACTCTCCAGCTGACACAAGCATCCTCCAAAAGGCCCTCATAGAAACATACAACTGGTGCCAGAGCCATGGCCTCAAGCTAAACACCAAAAAGTGTATAGTCATCCCCTTTGGCAAAAACAAAGTGCCCACAAATTACCTCATAGGTGGTAATCCATTAAGTACAGAAGAAGTAATTAGGGACCTGGGGACCCAAGTTGATAGCAATCTCTAATTTGACAACCACGTGGCCAAAGTGGTTAGAAAAACATTTTATATAGCCCACCTAATCATGAAGGGATTCACATCTAGATCAGGGGAGGTCATCGTGCCTCTTTACTCATCCCTCATCAGGCCCATAATTGAGTACAATGCCCCTTTTGGGATGTACCTTACCAGACACCTGCAGCAACTGGAAAGACCCCAAAAGTACCTCACCAAGAGGATCAAAGGGCTCAAACAGATGCCATATGCTGCCCGGTTAAAGAAACTGCAGCTCTACTCAGTGGCATACCACCTGCTCAGAGGCGATCTGTGCCTGACATATAAAGCCATGTCCTACCCGGAATTAATGGACATGCTGCACCTCAGAAAATCCAAATCCCATTGAGCTAAGCACTCAAGAGACTTAAACCTCAGCACTGAAATAAATATGACATGCTGGAGGGACAGATTCATAACCCAGAGGCTCCCTTCACTCTGGAATAAAATCCCAGTCCAGGTTAGGCAGAGTCCCTCATTGACTCTCTTCAAGAGGAATCTTGATGAGTGGATGGGAGGTCATAGGTTTACCCCGGGTATCACTTCTGTGTCACTGTTAGACAGAGGCACAGTATGCTAACCTCGAAAAGGGCATAGCAAAATTAATTTCAAATGGGTGGCGAAAGCCAAACACACTCTGGCTAGGCTTATAAATGCCCTAGGGCAGATAGCCTAGTATGAACCTATGAACCTATCAATAACCATAAACCTGAAAGTATGAATAGCATTAGTACTAATCGCATGCTTAGACAAAGCATTGTTCATAGAACTACATTGTATGTTGTAGAGGTACTCCCTGATCCTGTCTCTCAAGGTCCTATCAGTTTTCCCAACATAGAATGCTTTGCAGGACTTGCAGTAGGCTAAGTAAACAACATGTAATGTCATGCAGTCGGCACTTACACTAAACCTGTATCTACGCCCATTATCATGATGGTCAAAGATAGCACTGCTGTCTATGAAACTACAAAAATTACATTTACCACATGGTAGAGTGCTCCCTCTTAACCTGTTCTCATCAAATCTATTGTTATCTGTGTAGCACAGCATCCACTTCAGATTCTTTTTATTCTTATACAAGAACCTTGGTGTATCTCCTGTTAAGGTCCTAATATTAGCATCAGTGGTCAGCAAATCCCAGTGTGTCCTAATGATGTCCATTGTCATACTAGTATCTATTGTATACCCAAGGGAGACAGAGATGTTCTTGGATCTAGTAGATGGGACATGTGAAGCATTCATGTCCCTGTGTTGTTCTGAAAAATATGGTTTCGCTTTGTTGGTCCTAAGAGAAGAAATGGTATCCAGCACCCTAACAACCTCCCTTTCCTCATATCCTCTGTCCCTTAGTCTATCCCTAAGCTGATTGAGCTCTGAGGTAAAGCCATCATCAGTCCCATTCAGTCATGAGGCTCTCAGACCCTGTCCCTTTATTATATTCCTAAAGACATGTGGGGGATGCATGCTACATCTATGTAATAGAGAATTCCTGTAGCATGGTTTATGGTAAATCCCTGTACCTAATGAATCATCATCCTGTCTTGTTCAACATTTTGTCTAGGAATTCAATCTGTGTCATCGAATATCCAAGAAAAATTTTAGGAAGCTGGTGGTTGAATTCAAATCGTGATGGAACTTAATCAATTCATCAGCCCCACCTGCCCAAATAAAAAACAAGTCATCAACAAATCTACGGTAAAAGGGAACATACCATTGAAAGGTGGATGTTGGAAAAAAATATTCTTCTTCCTAGAGTGCCATAACCATATTGGCATAACTATTGGCACTGGAAGTGCCCATAGCTATGCCATCCTTTTGTTGATAATATATTCCATCAAAAACAAAAGCATTATTCTGAAGGACTACCATCATGCTTATATACAGTAACCTAAGTAAACTTTGGTCATAATCACTGTGCTCATTGGTGGTCTATGTCTATCCTTATGAACCTTAAGTTGACCTTGTACAGCAGGGCTCAAGGGCTCATAAACTAGGAAATAATTAAACAACTCATGGTTAATTCTTTTTTCATTCAAACATTCCAGTAGAGTATCATCAATAACCCACTTGAAGCGACTTAGATCATTCCTAGTGACAATAGTATAATGTTCACTATCATTCAACATCTCCCTCATAGAGTGATAATATTCATGTCTATCCATCACAATGATGGAACCACCCTTATCAGCTGGTCTAATAGCTATGTGGTTATCATCACATAAAGATTTCAGAGCCAGCTTTTCCATAGGGGTCAGATTATTCTTATAGCCAGCCCTATTGCTACTAAAAGCTTCATGCAAATCATTCTCAGTTAGATTAGCAAAGGCTTCCAGGACGGGATGTAAGACAGGCATATATAAGCTAGGTTTCTTAAATACATTAGCATTCATAACATTATTGTCACTGCTACCAAATTTTTTTTTTATCTTATTTTGTTTTACTCTCAATTTTAGTTAGATGAATAAAGTCATAAGGTTGTAACTTCTTTTATTTTGATGAGTAACATAGTAACATATTAACTTCTTTTAATTTTAAGATATATAGTTAATTGACAGAATTCTGTCAACTTAGTGAACATGGCTGGCAAAGAATTCACTGCTCAATCTCAGTTCAGTTGGTAGTTCATTCTCAGGGCAAGTATTTTAACTATAAGAAAGAAATGTCATAATGACTTGTTTCTGGCTTGCTTCTGTGAACTTTAGAATAAATAATTAATGTGATTTCTTGGGCTGAGATGATAATGATTCTGGAAGTTTTAGTACATGGGAATAAGCATTATAAAATATTCTATAGAATTCTTAACTTTACCATCTTCTGGGAGACCATTACATCTTTAAGATAATTTTTCAAACCGTATTTTCATGCTTTTCAATCCTTCTCCAGTAGGAATTGATTTTGTACATTGTGAACCTGCCAGTTCAAGTCAAAAAGCTGACTGTAGTCAATACAATCAATTATAGTCCGTATTTTGTAAAACAAAGACCTTTTATTACAAAAAACATAGCTCTTTTGTACAGCATATACAAAGGGACCTCATCACAGTTATTTTACAACATGATGTCACTTCCTATGTACACTCAATCAAATTAATCAATTAACCTATAAAAACATTAATTACACTTAAACATTTTAGAAATAATTAAAAAAACATTTTATTACATTTCATATAATATTTCTTTATCCTTGATTTTAAGAATACTGAAACACTATAATTTATGCCTGGCTTCATAGTGGTATTGAGACATATTTGCCACATTAACAATCTCAGTTCAAGCAAGCTGTAATAATCACCTCCCTTCTCATTAGTATTAACTACTAATTAGTATTAACCCTACCTATTATAAAAATAAACTTCTTAAAGGAAACACAAACTAATGAATGCTTGTGCAAAGCATTATTACCCTTGCCTTTGTAATGTCATAACTGTGTTTGTATATTCTATCTTTTAATTTTCTTGTGGTTTTACCCACATAAAACACTGAACAAGAAATACATGTGGCCAAATAAATCACCTTACCTGTGTTGAATTACATTTACCTGGGCGTATTAATACCCTTTCTCCTCCTTCAACCATTACATAGGTACTACAATTTATGTATTTACAATATTTCCAACACTTGCATTTCATCATTTTTGAAACTAGGTAACAATTTGTGAATTCATGGTTATCAAATTCTAACTACAATTTTCATAATGTTGAATACACAGTGAGGGGCTAATTATCCTCACAATTGAAGATGTTTGAATGGCTTCTGATAAAATATAGGAATTTACAATTAGATAACATTTAACTCAATGAATGTGTAAGGGTAAAATGTGTTCTGAAGGGGTTACACCTCTGGAAATTTCCTGTGGGACTTATGGAAAACTTACTTTTACATCAAGGGTTATTGATACTTTTTGATTGAACTGGGATGGAAATTGTCAAGCTTATCATTTTAGACAATGAGCATAAACTAAAATCTTTAGATGGAGAGATCAGATTAATCAGTCAGAGTACTGAGAGCTATCTACTATTTTCTGCCATAACCACTGAATACAACCAGGTGTTCCAAAAGGCAGACAGCATTGTCTAGATCAATAAACAACATCAGATAAAGAAACTAGGCAGAGACAACCTGGACTATGTGCAAAAGAAAGTTTACCCAAGACCAAGAGTAGTTAAACAACAGCATGAAATGCAGGTGGCAAACATGGGAACTATCTGGTTAATATGAGGAGTTTGGGAGTAGATAGAGAAATAATTCATCCACATGGTGATGCTGACAATTTTGTAGACCTTCCCAGTTTTGTAAACCTGAAGAGACTACCCAACAACAATTTCAATTTGGTGGAATGACCAGACATTTATCAGAAATCTAGTTCTGGGCAGCCTGTATGAAGCACAACAAAGAGGAAGGGCAGGAAGAGATACTGAATAACTATGTATCACACGAGGCAAGTTGAATCTACTTTGACAGGTACGGAAAATGAGACATTTTCTCATAAAATTTACAACTTTAGTTATATATTGATCTTAATGATAATTTTTATTCCTTATTTTTAAAGGGGTTCACATTTGTGCCAGGTTTTAAAATGGATGTTGCTCATTTGCTTTTGCAATTAAAGTTGCACATACAGCAGTTACATTTAAAAATATTTTTAAGGACAAGAAGTATTAGTTTGGAAAAGACAAATTATGAAGAAAAAGTACTTTCAATCCACCCCCTAAATTGATGACTTTAGTATATGAGCATTTGTGTGAGTAACAATTTAGAAGAGCTTTATGTAAGCCTGACAGGAGTGATGATAAGTTGACTGTTGGTGAAAGGAAAGCCTTAAAATATATGGGAAATGACAAATCAGTTAGGGTGATGAAGCTTGATAAAAGGGGTGGAGTAGTGCTAATGGATTATTTTGTTTATAGTAGTAAAATGATGAATATTTTATACATTGATAGAACAGATGTGTGTCTTGAAATAAAATATTATTGGCATATTTTAAAATAGATATAATTTAATATGATACATGATAAGTTATACCATGGAGGTATATTGAATGATGTTTTCCATTACACCAATGTTGACAATCCTGTTATTTAATCAATTTTTGGAATTCTGAAGGTTCATAAAAATGCTGTAAATCCCCCATTGAGGCCAATGGTAGCGACCAAGGGATCCAAACTGAACCTTTAGCTGCTTATCTGGATCATCATTGCAAACGTTTATTGTTCAATGAAAACATACTTTAAAAGATTCTTGCCATTTACTGCTACTTCTGAAATAAGTGACATGCAATGAATATATTATTTTTGGTACTACTGATGTTTTCATCTTATTTTCAGTGATTCCCCATAATCTAGTAATGACGTTTTTTTTCTAACAGCTTTCTTAGAAATTGATAGTTAAAACAAATTGAATTTTTTGTTATAATGCAATTTTTGGATCTTGTATTAATGAGCAAATGTGTTTATTTTAAAGGGGAATTCTTTCAACATACTTCATGTGTAGCCATGTGGGCAGGATGTGCCCCAATATATGCTAATTTAGTACTAGCAGACTGGGAGCACTTTTTTGTATTTAATTCCCCTTTTATTAATCAAATTTATAAATATTTCAAGTATTTGGATATTTTTATTTTATAGATGGGGGATATATTCACTTTTGATTTCAATATGTCAAATATTTGGTCAGCACTGTGGAACTTTTGAAATTTACTTCAGTTTGTGATTTTGAAAAAAAAAAAACTTTTTGAGTATGACTGCTAGTAAAGATTTGTTTAATAGTAAGTTCACATCCAGCATTTACCATAAAAAAGAAAAAAAAAACATATTTGAATACATTTTTGCATTTTCATAGCTGTTGTCCATCTGGTCAAAAGAGAAATATTGTCAAAGGGCAGACGGTCCATCTATTGAGACTAATCTCAAATGATGTAAACTTTCAGGTAGAACTGGACAATTTAATTAATATGTTCAGAGAAATAAGCTATCCTGATTTCCTTTTGAATTTGATGAAACTTGAAATTACAAAAGGAAGATTAATAAATACTGTATGCTCCTATTTTGGGTGTGGCAGGAAAAGAACACAATTTAGTGGATGTAGATTTTAAAAGAGAGATCAACAAAGTTTTAGTTTTGCATACAAATGGGGCAATGATTATTCCATTTAATAAATTAGCCCCAAATTTCTTAAAAATTAAGTTGTTGGAATGTTGTATTCACTGATGGATTTAAATGCATTTAAGGGAATACAACCATTATAGTATATAGTAGGGGAAGGAATATCAAGAATTATTTGGAAAATGTTACTGATAAGAGAAATTGATATCCAGTTTCAAAAATGATGAAGTGCAGGTGTTACAAATATTGCAAATATATAAAGGATGGTCCTTATGTAATGGTTGGAGGAGAAGGAGCATTCATATGCCCAGAGAAGTGTAATTGCAGCACAAATATTTGGCCACATGCACTTCATCATTTTATGTGGGTAAAACCACAAGAAAATTAAAAGATAGACTCTACAAGCACATTTATGACATTAAAATAGGCAAGGGTAACAATGCTTTGTATAAGCATTCATCAGTTTGTGTTTCCTTTAAGAAGTTTATTTTTTGTAATAGATAGGGTTAATACTAATGAGAGGGGAGATGATTATGACAGCTTGCTTAAATTGAAAGAGTTAATGTGGCAAATATTCCACAACGCCACTATGAAGCCAGGCATAAATGACAGTGCTTCTATTTCCAGTATTCTTATAGTTATGGCTAAAGAAATATAATATGGAATGTAATCATGTATTTTTTATTTTTTTTAATTGCTTCTTAAGTTTTTAAGTGTAATTGATGTTTTTTATAGGTTAATTGATTCATTTGATTAAGTGTATATAGGAAGTGACGTCATGTTGTAAAATAACTCTGACATCCCTTTGTATATGTGGGATGAAAACACTAAGATTTTTATAATAAACAGTCCGTATTTTATAAATATATGGACTACAATTGATTGCATATTATCTTGTTTAAAGAAATAGTAGCTAGGTGAAACATTTGATTCACTATCCATGTGTGATTTTGAGTCATGACTCGTAGATTGCAATGATGGCTTGTTTGTAGAGTTCAGTAAAGAAGCGTGGGAGGAGATGCATGCTGCTGACAATCTTGATTAATGATACTATAAATTTTAGAAAGTTTAGTGCTTGATAGTGTCAACTGTAAAAGGTGATTAGGGTAGGAGTTTATTGTGTTAGTGAGGGGGAAGGGCAGGGTTTGGGTGTATGATACTAAAAATGTAAAATGGAAGATGATTACCTTTTAGTCACAAACTTTCTTGGAAGAACTGGATCAGGTATGCAGGATCTCCTTAAAACCAATGGATCATACTTGCGGGAAGGACCAGTATATAAGAAAGCAAATCCTTTAGGTCATTAGATCAAACATCTAGCCTTTATAGGTCAAAGTACAGATGTCTCTAAATTATTCTGCAGCTACTGTCTAAAAAATTTTTTTTGTTATCCTTGTTCTCCAGTTTTATGTACCATCTGAGGGAATACTAATGCTGTTGTATTACGTTATTTTGTTCTGTATCTTTTCAAAGGTTGCAGTATTCCTTCAGCTATCACACAGGAAGAAGTCCTAAATACACTATCAAAAGCTAATAATACTGCATTGGTCAGTCTTGACAATATCACTGGATGCATCTTAAATAGCACCAAGCATGATAATACCCATCCCCCCTACCAGCACTGTTAAACCTCTGCCTACATATGGGCTTTAGCCCAAGTGAATGGAGAGTAGCTACAGTTATTCCTCTGCTTAAGGGAGGGTCTTGCACTGTCCCAGCCAATTACAGACCCATAGGTTTGACCAGCCTCATATGCAAAGCCATGGAAAGTTTTATCATGCAATTAATCAATAAAGATATATGAAACCTCCAAACACTAGACCCATCTCAGTTTGGATTCATCAGGGGCATGTCATGCATACTCAACCTGGTGGATTATTTTGAAAAGGTCACCAAATCAATAGATGAAAGCAAAATGGTACACACCACATACCTCAACCTGGCCAAAGCTTTTGACAGAATTCTCTACTCAGCACAGTAGAAAAGCTAAATAAGCTAGGAAGATCCCTGTATGCCAACCACTGGATTGTCAACTGGTCCACAGGTACAATGCAGGAAATCAAAATAGGCAAAGCTAAGTCCACAAAGAAACTAGTTACTAGTGAAATTCCCCAGGGTTTGGTGTTGTGGCCTTTCCTGTTTGGAATTTACTTTTCTGAAGTAAAAAACAATACCAATGTTCTCTGGCTAACAACGTTTGCAGATGATGGCCAGCTAGAAGCAGTCACTGAATCAACAAATGACTTAGCTATCCTGCATGGATGTTTGATCCAGATAAATAACTGGTGCCAAAATCATGGACTGAAACTAAATTCCAAAAAAAGCATCATTATATCATCATATCATTTGGAAAGTCATCTACACCTGGGAACTATTATAGTGACAATACAATCTAAAGAGTTGACCCAGTTATTCAGGATTTGGGAACTTACATGGACAGTGACCTAAATTTTGACCAATGTGTCCACTGTTATAAGAAAGTCATTCTATGCTGTGCAGCTATAAGCAAAAAGTCTGTGTCTAAATCTAGGGATGTTATTGTCCCCTTTTACTCAGCTCTCATTAGGCCAGTTATTAAGTATAATGCCCCCTTTGGCATGTATCTATCCAGACACATGCAACAATTGAAGGTAAGGTATCTACCTTACCAAATGATACAAGGCCTAAACAATATATCTGACATGGACTGACTCAGAGCCTGTTACTGTCCTCAACATCCTACAGACTGCAAACAAGTGACCAGTGTCTGGAATACAAGACATCCTCTCACCCAATACTGATGGATTTACTTGACGTCAGTAAGTCAAATGGCATCAAAAATACTTAGTTTAGGGATCTAGACCTCTTTTGCAATATCATCAAAATGGTTAGAGGAACAGGTTTATCTTACAGAGGATACCACTGCTTTATCACAAACTCCTCATCCATGTTAAACAAAGCATATCCTGTCCACATTCAAGTGATTCAAGTGCAACTTGGATCTATTGCTGGGTAATAGAAAATTTACCCTAGAACTGCTCCCTGTACTATTAATGGACAGAGGTAGCTCCTAAATGCTTTATACATGCAAGGGTCTCCCCACATTATTTATGGTATTGATACCAGTTATTCTCAGTGGGTATAACAGATATATATATATATATATATATATATATATATATATATACACACATAACATTATAGGCCATGGAACTGGTAAGGCTAGTCTAACACCAAACAGTATAAATTAATTCAAGCATCAAAAGGGAAAATAGCTAGGCTTAAAATAACACACAAGGGGAGCTAGCCTAATATTTACCTACGAACCTATGAACCTACTTATTAATAAAATATGCAAAGTTTGCAACTTAATAATAATTTGACTTGACAAAACACTATGGCTGGAACAGTCTTAAGATCATTAATAATCAGATTTGTTTAATTATGCTTTCAGCATAATTCTGTATATCTATGCAATGGATCCTCTAAAGGAAATAACAACACCCACATTTTCCTCTTGCATGCAAAAACAGCTGACTACTTCTACACGATTTATGAAATTCAGAAATGTTTTCATACATGGCAGCATTCCTAGAAACAATTATACAAACTTTTAATGTTTTTTTTTCTTTTAAATTATGTTTTACCTGTGTATTTAGGTTGTTAATTGTGCTGTTGAGTAAGGGGGTCAGGATTCTAATTGAGTGTTTTCTACATTTAATATTTTCTTTCTCATATATCTTAGCCACATTAATTATGTTGCAGTTGACAGTAACTAATACAAACTCAATTATAATGTCTTTTCAATTTATTCTATATACCATTTGTCATTTATGTAAACCATGAAAAACACTGTTGCTATCTTGCACTTCCTCTCTGTATGCCTATATGTTTATGTTTTTCAACAGAATTATATTTTTAGGAAATATAGCATTTCTGTAGTTCACACATACACAGTGGGTGTTCATATATCCCTTGAAGAGCAGAGTCCATGGTTAAAAAACAAATTGAATAGAAGTTCTGCTTTCAGATTATGTATTACCACTTCACTGTGCATACATGCATGCTTACAACAAATTCATAACAAGTGATACTGAGTCCAGCCTATGTGTGAATAAGAAACTTGGATAAAACTTAGAAAGGACATTGTGAGGCAGCAGATGTGAAGTAAATCTCGTGCTAATCAGAATGACAGGGTAGGAGGCTGCATCAGTAAAGTATAAATAAAAGGAACTGAAAGTGACAAAAATACTTTTTCTCACCCTTATGCTGACTTTGGGCTGCCCCATAACTAGTCTCTATTACTCTTCCTTTTAGTACCTCAAATACTGATTTGACCCTTGCCAGAGGGGTCTCCCTGCCAGGAGACCACATACATAAGGAGATCCCCAGTTCTTAGATACAGACTCTAAGTCTAACAGGTATGAGGCTCCAGGATATGAGAAATGAATAGGATGAGCGAGACATCTGAAAATGAATCTCAGTTACTTTTGTAAAGGTCACAACAATAGGTCTTATCTGAGGCTGAGAATGAGAGAATGAGAGAAAAAAAATGCAAATCTGGGGTGCTAATAATTTTTTTCCATTTTAAAAGTATAGTCTGAATAAAGTCCACTATGTAGGATGCTACCATAGAAAAGATTGGGTAACAAAATAAATTAATGTTTGCTTTGAGAATAAAATAAAAAAAAAAGAATGCATCTAGGAATAGGTTAAAGGCAGTCCTTTGATTTACTATGCACAATTCAGTAACTGACTGCATTTTCTAGAGTGAAATAGATGTATATAGTTAGTGAGTTATCACTCACTTTGAACATGCCTTCATTGTGACTATAACTGATGATTTAAGGCACAGGCTATAAGAGCCATATATTTAAAATTATCGAGTACAATGACCCATTTGGCATGTACCTCACTAGACACCTGCAACAACTGGAGAGGTTTCAAAAGTACCTCACATAACAAGTATCCCAGTCCTATATAGACAGACTCAAGAAAACATCAACTATTCTCTGTCCCATATCGCCTACTTAGAGGCGATTGCTGCTTGACTTACAAAGCCATGTCTGACCCAGCTCTGTTAGAAATGCTACATCTAAAGAAATCCCAATCCCTCTGCACCATATGCTCCAGAGACTTCAACCTCATTATCATAATCAACAGAACATGCTGGAGGGACGGGTTTATAACCCAGAGACTGCCCATGCTATGGAATAGACTTCCCATACATGTCAAACAGAGCTCCTCACTGGCCCTCTTCAAGAGAAATCTTGGCAAGTGGATGGGAAATAGAAAATATACCGTGGGGATAACTCCAGTGGATCTACTCGACAGAGGCACTGGGAACTAAGGTCGGGTGGCATGATGCCAGGGTAATCCTATGGGCTAGGCTTGTAAAGGCTCCAGGGCCATTAGCCTAGTACACACCTATGAACCTATGAACAATACAGAGAATTACTAGAAAAACACTGGAATAAAATCAGGCATTCATGATACACATCTATACAAAAGGCAACTTTTTGACTTGGAAGGATCTTGCATGCAATCTGGCAAATATTTGCTATTACTGTTGTAATCTTTGAACATTTTGGTTCTAGATCATCACTCTATGATCTGAGAAAAGCTGTGTCATGAGCCATACCACTGTAACAGGGCATAGAAAGGTAATTTCATTTAGAGCCACAAAGCCACATGTTAAGAAGGAGATGTGTAGAAATGCTACCATAGTTAATTACTTCTTTACTTATTTGCTTTTAAGTGAGATTGTCTATCTGAGCAGGGACAATGTTCAAAGGAGGCCAGAAAGACAAAAAAAACAGAGTCGCAAATAATATGATTGGTTAGAACAAAGAAAGAATATTATATACAACTGAAAATTCTGTTAGAACATACTAGTGAATGATGTGTTGTAGTCAGAGGTCATACAACAACACTGTCTTAAAAATAGAATATAGAGAGCAGTATGTAAAATAATGTTGCATAGCATTATAGATAGCCAAGAATATCTTTCAACCTCTGAGTATTGAAATCATAGCAGTGGGTCAGAAAGAAGAGTATTTTCTTATTTTCTGACAATTCAATGTGTTTATATACTAGACCCTACATAGTTTTGATTTATTTATTTGTTTGACATTTGTAAACTGGGATAGTCCATCTGAGTAAAAGCCATTTTCAGGTGAGGCCCAGGGAGAAAAGCTCCACAGTACAGGTAAACAAGAAAATTTACAAAATTGAAGCTCAATACAGTGAAAAAATTTACAGTAAAACAGTTAAACAAATGCAGATAAAGCTCCACAATACAATATAGTAAGTGGCATTATAACACTGTAGAAAAAACATAGCAAAGAAATATACAATAAAACATTTGAATTAATTTATATAAAACACTGGCTATCTTCAGAGGGTAATTGTACAATGCAGAGCAGTTAAGTGAGTTGTGGTAGTAGGGAAGGGAGGAATAGAGAGGACAGTGATAGAGAAAGGGGTGGGTTCATGTGGGATATTACAGAGGAAAATCCATGTGCTATTAAGGTACCTTTTGAAAATTTTCTTGAATTTGTGGATGTAGGAAATGTTTCTAAGTTAGTTAAGTTAAGTTAGTTAAGTTAGTGGTAGTGATTCTCTGTATAGGCTTAGTTTATGCATTTAATAAAGAATATACCCATAAACACAGCTGATTTTATGAGGAACATCATAAATAGAAGAGGAGCATGGCTAAATCTGAGAACAAAAATAATAAAGCTTTGCTTAAATCATAGTAGCTGAGAGGTATGAAGCCGAGAAATTGTTCCACGTTTGCAGCTGTACAAATGGATCCATTAAATTGAGGGGCTATATTAGAACACCGAACTTTCAAAATTTCAAGTGTTCTAATATCGAACCATTTTCAGCGAATGCTGAAAATATCACAGAAACAGAAAACCAATTTTTTTCCTAGGGAAAGAATATGGTTGTCCGTTTCTGTTGCTTCGGTATTTTCAGAGCTGTGGTAGAAAGTTACGGGTCCGGTTCAGGTAAATGCGATTGTGTGGACGTGAGAGGTAGGGCGGGTTAGGTGAGCTAGGGTTAGGGCGTGGGTCATGTAAGTGTGCAATTGTGTGGACGTGAGGGTTAGGGCAGGTTAGGTGAGCAAGGGTTAGGGTGCGGTTCAGGTAAGTGTGCGATTGTGTGGACGTGAGGGTTAGAGCAGGGTGGGTGAGTTAGGGTTAGGGCGTGGGTGAGGTGACTGTGCGATAGTGACAGACCTTAGGGTTAGGGTTAAGGTAAGTGGATAGTTAGTGGTGTATGAATAGTTTAGTGTAGGGTTAGGTGTAACAGTTTAGGTGTATCTGTGTGGATTGCTGTTTGTTTGGTGTGCTTGTGTTGTGTGTATGTGTTTTGGAACAGAGAATTTTTTCCCTATGAAAAAATTCACTGTTCTGTATGTTCGATGTTTTAAATTTTCGATTACTAGGGTTCAATATTAGAACACTCGAAATTTTGAAAGTTCAGTGTTCTAATAGACCCTTAAATTGAGTACACAGCTCTGAAAAAAATGTCTCCAAAACAACTTTACTCCTTTAAGACTAGAGTAATTAATTTAGTCAGTACTGAGTATAATAGATTCATGTGTTAATAACGTGAGTTAGGGGAAATCTGAAGGCATGATGTAATTTATAAATACATCCTTTGTGTGTTCATTGAAAATAAAACAAACATACACACATATATAGATACATTTATATATAATATATATATATATATATATATATATATATATATATATATATATATATATGGACCCTGAGACACTGTTTTCCTTGTTTCCTTGTTTTGTATGTAAACAGATAACTGACCGACTTAACTTTCCTGTATGTGTGTGCCTGTGTGACTTAACGTGGCAGAATCATGAACATATTTTTTTCTGCATGTATTAACAGTGTATATTGAGAAAAATGAAAGAAACAAATTTAATTGAAAATATAGCAGCACTCAGAAGATTCCAAAAACATTCTTCAAATATATTCTACAGTTTAATTTATAAAACCCCATTTGAAATCTGCCATGATTTTAAACAAAGACAAAAACTGTATGAGAGTGTCAGATTTACAGTGCAGAGTTTATTCATGTGCTAATATGGGTCAACAGATCAAAGAAATTGAACGGTTTAATACAAAGCTACAAGTTGAAATTCATAAAACCCCTGGCAATAAGCACAGATGGGTTCTGTCATGGGTGATGACATGTATGTTGTAAGGCAGTGAGATTCAGAGATAAAGATAGTGGTAAGTGTGAAACTGGGAGTTCTTTGAATCATTTTTTATGGTTAGTGTGGCATGAGATGCTGTGAGTCATATCCAAGATGTGATAACAGAAGTGACCTTCCAACACACAGACAAAACACTGTAGAGATAAAAACTCAAGATTAGTATCTGAGCTATTGTAAGTGCTGAAACAACCTGGGAAAAACTTTTAGCATGTGCCGATATGCAGCATGTTGGTGGATGTACCTGTACAGGCTAATACAGGAGCGTGGAAGGTGTAGATAGATGCCTGCAATAAGTATTACTTCTGCAATCTTGAGTCCTACATCTTTAAAAAAAATGGAACTTAAATTAAAAATGTAAGTCAGCAAACCTCAAATCTTACTGCAATGCCATTACAGCATTTTTGCAGGGGGGTATGTGCATCCCATATTCTAATATTTCTAAGATAATTTTTCCTCAGAGTTTGGGTATTACCCTGAGGTACCATGACCCGCCACTTGGTGCATATTCCCATAGTTATCAGCAATGTTCTTATTATGACTTGATAATCTATTGTCAATTGCCCAGCATCTCTGTTAATAAGTAAACTGTACAGTGCTCCCATATTACACTTTTATTTGTATGATTTTTTTGAATTGTGTTTCTGCATTGAAGCTTACGTCATGGCTGAAAACAGCAATGTGATCAGCCCAGCTACCCAGCTGATTTAAGTAAAATCTAAATTTTGGATTTTGCTAGTCGGAGAATTCCAGTTATAGCTCTTTGAATGTCATTGGGAACATCAGGCAGAAACCCACCATACAGTCCAAACACAAGTCTCTGTGTTAAGTTTGTGGCTGTGATTCTCTGCTGTGGAATACTAGGATGATATCTGAGCACATATAATAGGTTCATAGGTATGTACTAGGCTATTGGCCAAAGGACCTAAGTAAGCCTAGCCAACAAGGTTCTCTGGCTTACGTCACCCAAGAATGAAATTTTCCTGTGCCCCTGTCGAGCAGAGCCACCAAAGTGATGCCCGGGGTGTATTTCCTATTTCATATCCACTTATCAAGATTTTTCTTGAAGAGTGCTAATGAGGAACTTTGCTTGACATAGATGGGTAGCTTGTTCCAGAGTATGGGAAGTCTCTGGGACAGGAATCTATCCCTCCAGCATGTCCTGTTTATTGTGATGACAAGGTTTAGGTCCCTAGAACATGTAGCTTGGAGGAAATGGGATTTCTTTAGGTGTAGCATGTCCAGCAGCTCTGGGTTTGACATAGCTTTATATGTTAGGCAGAGATTACCATGGAGTAGGCAATATGCCACTGAGTAAAGCTGGAGTTTTTTGAGATGGTCAGTGTAGGGCATCTGTTTGAGGCCAGTAATCCTCTTTGTGAGGTACTTCTGTGGCCTTTCCAGCTGCTGCAGATGCCTTGTGAGGTACATTCCAAAAAGGGCGTTGTACTCTATAATGGGTCTAATGAGTGTTGAGTAGAGGGGAACAATGACTTATTTTTTCCTAGATGAGAACCCTTTTGTGATGAGGTGTGCGAAGTAGAAGGATTTCCTGACTACTGTGGTGATGTGATTATCAAAGGAGAGACAACTGTCCACCTGGGTCCCTAGGTCTCATCACACATTCGCATTAGGTAGACTGCCGCCTATGTGGTAGTTCATGGGTACAGAGTTTTTACCAAAGGGGATGACAATGCACTTTTTGGCATTGAGCTTAAGGCCATAGCTCTGACACCAGGCATCTGTCTCAGTGAGGCCCTTTTGTAGGATGTCCACATCATTTGGGGACTCAGCTATGGCTCCTAGTTTGCAATCATCTGCAAACTGCATTAGCCAAAGACCTTCTGTGTTAGCCTGTACTTCAGAGAAGTAGAAACCAAACAGGAGCGGTCCCAGGACTGAACCCTGTGGTACTCCACTTGTCACTGGTTTGAAGTCAGATTTGGAGTCTGCAACTTTTACAGTGTGGGTTCTGTCAGTGAGCCAATTGGCAACCCATCCTGTGATGTAGGGGTTTATACCTAGTTTAGTGAGTTTAGCTATAATTCCAGAAAGGGGGATTGTGTCAAAAGCTTTGGTGAGGTCAAGATAGGCTGTGTGAACCACCTTACCCTCGTCTACAGTTTTGGTGACTGCCTCAAAGAAGTCAATCAGGTTCAGGAGGCATGATTTGCCTTTCACAAACCTGAACTGGGTGGGGTCCAGAGTTTGGAGGTTACCAATGTCTTTGTTTATGAGTTCCATGATGATACGTTCCATGGCCTTACAGAACAGGCTCGTCAGGCTAATAGGGTGATAGTTCCCAGGATCAGTGGTGGCTCCCCTTTTGTGGAGTGGAATAACTGTTGCCGTGTGCCATTCAGTGGGCACAAAGCCTGATGTGAGACTATGATTGAACATGGTGCTTAGGTGGGGAGCCAGTTCATTCTGAAGTTTGTGTAAAATACAGCCTTGGATGCTGTGTTTTTGGCTTTAGAGTGCAGCTTTTACCTGTGTAGTTGTGATTACAGGGACTCTGCATTCTTCCTGTATAGATATAGGCCCTTTAGCGGATGGGGGGGGGGTAAAGTTAGCACTGAACCTATCTGCCAGAACGTTGACAATATCAGTTGGTTCTATAATTTTCATGCCGTTGTGCTGTAACTCAGAGCAGATCTGGGTGTTGCAATTGAAATTCTTGACATAGCTATAGAATGCTTTGTAGTTGTCCCTAGAATCAGTGGTGATTTTGTTTTCATAGTTAGCTTTGAAGGATCTTATAAGGGATCTCAGCTTCTTACTGAGGCTGACCAGGGAACTCCTCCACTCATGGAATTTTTCTCTCTTTTGCAACAGTTTCATCCTTCTGTTGTAGAGTTTGTTTATAGCAGGGGACCACCAGATTGGCTTCCTTTTTTTGGAGGATAGCATCTTGGCTCTGTTTGGGATAGCACGATCCATGCACTCGTGTAAGTGCTTATAGAGTGCATCTGTGTAGGATTCAGCAGTCGTAACTGCTATATAATATAAATGAATGTTCCCTAAAGAAATATGGTATATTTAACTGCCATGCTTTTATTTGAGCCCCATTATATTTAACCCATCTCATTGAATAGATTAAAAAAGAACAGTCCTTGGTGAAAACCTGTACTTACAACCCCCTGTACTCCTTTAATTAATATCACCTGTGCTAAGATCACACAGCCTCATGGTAATTTAAAAGCATTGTTGATCAAACCAGTTTGATTTACTGAGTTTGACTTGAATAAAACTGCATTGAAGAAAAAAGAAACTGCCCCAAAACATAAGCATAAAAAACACTGTAGCCACACATTATGGCAAAAACAAGGCAAATTAATGAGGAAAACCTGTACTGTGCATTGGTTGTTAATAACAATTGACAAAGAGTACATAAATACCAAGTATACACTGAAAGGTCAACATGTGATGGCATGTGCCTATGGATTCTAACCCTGCTGGTGTGATTGTTTTCCACACCGGTGTTTAAGATTCCTACATATTAACTTAATATTGTTCTTTACTATGTTGTTTGAGTACTGAGTTGTACAACATAAGTTAGTACTTATTGTGAGCACTGTATAGTGTTATTTCGTAAAGGTGGTCTCTGTTTTTATTCAGCAATATTTACTGTTACATTTAAGCAACATGCATTTGACTTTCATATGTTATTTGAGTTAAAGGTCTACATATAATAGCAATCCCTATGTGTCTTGCTCTGGGTTTTCCTGTAAATCACTGGCAGCCCTTGAAAATAGCATTGATATCCTCAGAAATGCATTACTGATCAGAAGTTAAATAGCTGATCAGTCAGTCTGCATGACGATTACATAACGTTATACTATCACAGTACAAGTCTCCTTGTGGTTACCACGTACAGAACTGCCACATGCATCTGGAACAAAAAAGGCTATAAAAATGACAATGCAGATGTAATGTTCTAGAAATGGAAAGCAATGTAAAATGTAATGGGTGAAAGTACTGACATATAGAGCTGTGCGCAACTACATTTCATTATTTATTTGTTTAAATTCTTTTTTTTTTTTAAGTGGCTGCCCCTAAAGACATGGACATATTCATTTTTATCATGAAAGACCCAGGGGATTGACTTTTCAGGTAAGCAAAAAGAAGTTTACATAAAATGTAGTGGGCATGAAGTGCCATGCAGAATAGCTAGTTGGATACAAAAACTCAGGTGATGTAATTGTTTAATTTCATGCAAAGAACTCATTATCTAGTCTAATTTTGAGAAACACACCTCATATTTTGAATACCAATTGCTGTGTGCATTTGTCAGTAAGTATATTCTGATTGCTGTAGGATACATTTTGTAGGACAGAATTCCATTCATCCCTAAGTCAGCACCATATCAGAAGGCTCTGAAATAAAAAAAACAGCCATTGTGAGCCTTAGTGACATAGTGAAATCAGCCATACAAAAACCAAACAATCTGGAACTATCGTTTTGTGAGAAATTTTTTACAATAATAACCTGAAGATGATGTAGTCGTGATTATATCTGAAAGAAGAGCATGACAAATTGACAAAAGTATTTATGGAGCCCAGTGATTTATAAACAATGCTTGACAATGTGAAAATGACAGTGCATTGAATGATCTCAGAATCTTAGGCTTCAATGAATACAGTCAGCATACTTTTCTGATCAATGGGGCATAACAAACAACTGAAGACCAAGAAGTGAAAAAAAAAAAATAGTCACATTTTTGCATTATCGAGTAAAGATTTATTTCTTAGTTTAGCACACACAGCAGCTTTAAACATTAATGTAGTACATGGAATGCCATGATTAATATCCAAATTTGGGAAAAAAGCAAAGCGATTTTCTGATTAAGAAAGGCACTTAAAGTTAAGCAAGAATTTGTTTTTGTGCTGTTAATCTCCAGTGTCCTGCTACAACATAATAGTGTCTACCACAGAATATTATCCAAAACATTTTAACAGGTTTGAAAGGTGTTATACAGCTGGCTGTTACACATGCGCGCACGCACACACACACACACACACACACACACACACACACACACACACACACACACACAGACACACACACTGTAACAAAGTGTTTAACAACCTTCAAAGGTCTTCATTCATCAGAGAGACACTTTGTTTTTACCCCTGCCTGTCTGACAGTGCCAAGTGTTGCACACCTTTTAAAAATGTAAAACGTGTTGTGCTCCTATACTTTTTTCTGTAAATGATAGTACATGAAGCAGGTTAAGCTCAATGCACCAAAAAATGATGATTGCATCTCTCTGATCATAACTCAATTGTTATGCTTTCTTAACATGGATGTCATGATTCACTTTGCACTTTAGGTGTTATTTTTCCACATCCATGCCTTGAACACACATAACAAATTGGTTATGAATGGAAACTTGATCATAATGTTTTATAAGAAAAGCAGTAATGTTAAGGTCATGCAAGATTGTTCTCTTAACCTTTATGCTAGGTATTATAACATGACCCTTTTATTACATGATCCTTTCTCCATACAGCTTATGAATCATGCCTTTGGGGTGTGTATTCTGTTTTCATCTCTGACTGAATTTGTATTCTGGGATGACCAAGTTAGATTGACAATGAGGAGAAACTGAAAGATGCCATGGATGCCAAGGGATCAGAATGGGAAATGCCAAGGCTACTAATGAATTAGCACAGCAGTGAATTAATCTGAATGTCAGCATACTAATTCAACATGGAGAAAGACTGAACCTATACCGATGTGAAAAAGGCAAACGTCACTGCTGGATAGGAGAAACATGGACCCTGAGTATTGCCTCTGAAACTGTCAAGTAACAATATTATGTTTTCCTGTAATTAAACTGAAAGGTAACAGAATAGTTTCACAGTTGCATATGTTTCAGAAATGTACTGTGAGAGTCATCCTGAGATACAAATGTTTCTAAAAGTGGGTATGCCAGGTTGACCAAAACAGAAGACTCCCGTGAAGAAATAAATACAGATATATTTTGCATATATTTGCAGTACCAAATCATTTAAAGAAAGAAATGGTGACAAGACTGCATGAATCTCACTTAAGCACTGCCAAGTATAAAGAGAGATGCCGTGATGTGTTATTTTGACTAGACTTATATTTATTGGAGTATAGATATATTCCACTGCCACCTGTTTACTTGCACAAGAATAGCAGATTGAATTTCATAGATTCATAAAGAACTCCTATATCAATTTCATTCTATGCACCCCAAAAATCAAATTCATATACAACAGAGACTGAAACAAAAAGTTTTATTGTGATCAATATACTGGATGATTGCCTTCTTTAAAGGATAGAAACAAGTTGGGAGGGTGGCCTAATGGTTAAGGTGTTTGCCTTATAAACACAAGGTGCAGGGTTTGAGTCTCACAAGGATGCGTGAAATGAATGATCTGATAAATTCACAACAAATTAAAAAAAAAAAAAATATATATATAAACAATTTACATGTACTATTCAACATTGTAGTCTGACTTTCAAATTTCATTGAGTAATAGTGGGGAAGACATCACAGCAAGTGTCTAAATGGAAAATCCTTAAACTTAGGCTACAGTCCTATGATTATACCTACATCTTTTTATATCTTTTGGACAAAAGACAAATATAATTCACAGATACACAGAGAATATGCTACTTCTCATCTCTCAAGCAATAAACATATAGTGATTTAATTTGTCTTGTTTTGCAAATTATCTAAACCTTCAATTGACCTAGTTGATCAGAGGAACGGTCAATAGATAGTGAGAAAACATATATCCAAATAAAACAGGGATCTGTAAAATGAAAAAAAAAAAAAAAGTTTTAGCATTTCCATCAGTATGATTCTGTTAAACAATTAACTTGAGAACATAACCTAAACTTAGTCTCACAAATATGTATCCATGATTACAGCATTGCCCTTAATATTGCTGAATTTAAACAATGGTTCTCTTGTCAATCATCTAGGTGGTAAGTGACATAAGTGATATTTATTTCTGCGAATTTAGTGCAGACACTGCAGTGACACATATGGCTGAACATTGCATGCATGTTCCTATGACAAAGTTGGAGCTTTGTGTGGCAAATGCAGGCCTTTTGTTGTCTTTACCTATGCAATAGCAGCACACTTTTGTAGGAGCATACAGGGAAAGGGGAAAATAGAAGTTAATGAAGGCAGCTCAGTTGTTCGATGGTTGAAAAATGGAATGTACTGACAAAAACAGTGGAATGTTGCCTTATGGAGCCCTCCTGCCAGCACAGGGCCCATTACAGGTGCCTAGGGGGCCTTGCTGTTGACGCAACTCTGCCCAGCACACTCATAGTCCCAGATGTTCTCTACGCACATATCTTGACATCTGCTTTCTGTGCTGTGCCTGCTGCAGATTTGACTTACTTTTACGGTTTCTGACACAATGTAGAGTAAGGCCATTTGCACATTTCTGTTTGTCAGAGCCATTCTGTAAGAGTGTGCAGTCTGTAATCATGTGTGTATCACTTCATTCCTGTTCAAGTGTTGTTTGCAGTGCTTAATCGGAGGTTCTGTTTCCTTGTGTCTTTTGGTATCATCCTGTAGTTACTGATTTAACTAATTATGCTAGAGTGGTTCATAGGTTCATAGGTTGGTACTAGGCTATCGGCTCTAGGGCCTATACAAGCCTAGCCATAACAATTCCCTGGCTATTTCTTCCTACACTATTTGCTTCCCTGGACCCCTGTCTAGCAGGGTGACTGACATGATCCCCGGGATTAAGTTCCTTTCTCCTATCCAATCATCAAGGTTCCTTTTGAAGAGGGCCAAAGAGGCGCTCTGCTTGACAAGTATGGGCAGTCTATTCCAGAGTCTGGGGAGTCTCTGGGTCAGGAACCTATCCCTCCAGCATGCTTTGTTTATTGTGATGACAAGGTTTAGATCCCTGGAGCATGTGGCTCTGAGGGATTGGGATTTCTTTAAGTGTAGCATGTCCAACAGCTCTGGGTTTGACATGGCCTTGTATGTTAAGCAGAGATCGCCTCTGAGTAGACAATATGTGACAGAGTATAGCTGGAGTTTTTTAAGGCATTCAGCACAGGGCATCTACTTTAGGCCTGTGATTCTTTTAGTGAGGTATTCCTGCAGCCTTTCCAGTTGTTGCAGGTGTCTTGAGAGGTACATACCAAATGGGGCATTGCATTCTATAACGGGTCTAATGAGAGATGAGTACAGTGGGACAATGACCTCCTTTTTTCTGGATGAAAAGCCCTTAGTGATGAGGTGTGCCACATAGAAGGATTTCCTGACTGTTGTGGCGATGTGGTTATCGAAGGTGAGAACACTGTCCACCTGTGTCCCTAAGTCTCTTATCACACTTTTGGTGTTTAGTGTACTGCCACCTATGTGGTAATTCATGGATATATGTTTTTTCCCCCAAAGGGGATAACTATACATTTCTTGCCATTGAGCTTGAGCCCATGGCTCTGGCACCAAACATCTGCTTCTGTAAGGCCCTTTTGTAGAGTATCCACATCATTTGGAGATTCAATAATGGCTCCCAGTTTGCAGTTCTCTGCGAACTTTGTTAGCCAGAGTCCCTTAGTATTGGCCTGTACTTCAGAGAAGTAGATTCCAAACAAGAGTGGTCCCAGGACTGAACCCTGAGGTACTCCACTTGTCACTTGTCTGGAGCTGGATTTGGAGTCAGCTGCTTTTACTGTGTGGGTTGTGTCAGTAAGCCAGTTGGCAACCCATCGAGTGACATGGAGATTAATGCCCAGCTTAGTAAGTTTATCTATGATTCCAGAGTGGGGGATTGTGCCAAAGGCCTTGGCAAGATCCAGATAGGCTGTGTGGACTGCCTTACCCTCATCCACAGCTCTGGAGATTGATTCAAAGAAGTCAGTCAGGTTCAGGTGACAAGATCGGCCCTTCAAGAACCCAAACTGGGTGGGGTCCAGTGTTTGAAGGTTGCCAATGTCTTTGTTTATAAGTTCCATGATAATACGTTCCATGACCTTGCAGAGCAGGCTCATCAGACTGATGGGGTGGTAGTTTCCAGGATCCAAGGTGGATCCCCCCTTGTGGAGTGGAATAACTGTAGCTGTGTGCCACTCAGTGGGCATGAAGCCTGAGGTGAGGCTATGATTAAACATGGCACCTAAGTGAGGTGCCAGTTCATTTTGTAGTTCATGTAGTACACAGCCAGGGATGTCATCTGGTCCCACGAATGCTATATTCTTAGCTTTGGAGAGTGTGCTTTTTAACTGTGTGGCCGTTATTACCAGAATTTGGCAATCTTCCAGTATTGAGATGGGCCATTTAGGGGGTGAGAGGGGGTGAAGTTGGCACTGAATTGATCTGCCAGGATATTGGCAATATCCTTGGGATCAGTACATTTAATGCCATTCTGTTGTAGCTCAGAGCAGATCTGAGCATTGCCATTTAGATTCTTGACATAGTTATAGAATGCCTTGTGGCTGTCTTTGGAATCTTTGGCAATTTTATTTTCGTAACTAGCTTTGGAAGATTTTATGAGGGATCTCAGCTTCTTAACGAGGCTGGTAAGGGAATTTTTTGCATCCTGGGATTTTCCTCTTTTCTGCAACAGTTTCTTCCTTTTGTTGTAACATTTGTTTATGGCAGGGGACCACCAGATTGTCTTCATATTTTTTGAGGAGAGCATCTTGGTTCTATTTGGAATGGTATGATTCATGCATGAGTGGATGTGCTCGTACAGTGCCTTAGTGTAGGACTCAGCAGTTGAACTTTCAGTTTCCGTCTGCATGGGTGTCATGAAGTTTGTCACTTCTGACTTGTTTAGCATGAAGTTGGCTTTGGAGAGGTTTTTTATGGAGGTTTCCTTACTTGGGGGTGGGGGTGGGATGTGGATGTTAAGGGTGATTAGCTTATAGTCTGACCTGACGAACAAGAGGGTGACCATAGGTGTGGAGCATCGATTTCCCATGCTGGTAATGACCATGTCTAGGATATTGGAGCCCCTGGTGGGACAATGGATTAGCTGATTCAGGGTGTTGGAATTTATGAATTCCAAGAACCAAGTGAAATACTGAAATACAGAGGTAAGGTACTGCACATAGATGACTCCATAATGTGTAACCAAAGTACTTTTATAAATATGACTCACGACAGGAAAACTGTTCTGGTTACATATAACTCACAAAAAACCACAAACAAACTTCCAGAAATCCAAAAGTTCAATAAAAACGTTCTGGTTACAAAAAATTCACAAACAAACTTCCAGCAATCCAAAGATTAAGCACTTTCGTCTGTACGGAGTCGTCTGTGTGCAGTACCTTACGTCTGTATTTCACCTGGTTTGTGTTTGCTATTTTGATTTTTACTGAATTCCAAGAACCGTTGGGCAAAAGGTTAGGTACATGAGTAGTTTTCCCAGTTAATGGCAGGTTAGTTGAAGTCACCCAGTATTAGGGTGTTTGGTTGTATCCTAGTATTTTCCAGTATGTTTAGAAAGGTGTAGTGAGAATCTTGGGGCATGGTGAGGGATCTGTAGCAAGCTACAATTTGGATTGCAGTCTTTCCTAGTGTTAGTTGCACCTGGAGAATTTCAGATGCATTGTGTTGGGCAACTAGCCTGGTGGTGTGAATATCCTTGGTGAATATGGACACTCCTCCACCTTTAGTGTTTCGATCCTGGTTTGGTGGCCAAAAAATGTGGTAAGAGTTGTAGCCTGGTATTGCAGGGGTGCTCTCTGGAGCCTTGAACCAGGTCTCAGTTACTGCAAAGATATCAATGTTCTCCATTTTTAGGAGTGTCTCGAGAGAGTGCATTTTGAGGTTTAGACTTCTAGCATTGAGTAGCATTACCTTCAAATTTTGCATGCTTGTACCTGTTATGGTGGTGGTTTTGTCATTTGAACTTTGCCTAAAAATTGCACTATAGAGGTGGCAAGAGCCTTAGCCAGTAACCTGAATCCCAGGGGCGACAGGTGCAGACCATCCCTGGCAAAGCATCATGGTCTGTTGATCATGTCATCCCAGGCAGACAGATACTGGATACCCTTTGAATGACACCAGAAGCTTAGTCAATTGTTGAAGTCAATGATTTTGTCCTTATATTGTGGTATCATTCTGGGCGAAGATAGGATGCTACTCAGGGCTAGGGTCATACCTGCCTGGGCCACATGATCTGAGAGTGCTTTCATGTCTGTTTTCATGTAGCCCAGGGAGGTACATCTCAAGTCATTCACTCCTACATGGACAATAACAGAGTCATATTTGTACTTGTTGTGGAATGACTTGAGTGCATGTGTTATGTAGCGGATCCTGGCACCCGACAGGCAGCTGACTGTAATTTTCTCCTTGTTCAGCCTGGTGAGTGGGACATCAGTGTGCCTGACTATAGAGTCACCTATGACTAAAGTGTTAGGTCTTGCCTTAAGGGCTGTTGGGTGGCACACTGGTGTTGTGAGCTATGTGACACTTTGGTTGTGATTGTTGTTTGCGTTTCATCTTCGGAGGTCCTTGTTGCTTGGGCAGATTACAGTTAAGGGCTCCTGCATATGTGGATTTAGTGTTGCTATGTGTGGGTGTGGGTTTAGAAGGGCTATGTGTTGCTTGAGGTGTAGTGCGGGTGTTAACTTTCTCCTCTTGACTGTCTAGCACAATCTTGGGTGGAGAGAGCTTTGCTTCCAGTTTAGCTATGTAAGTGCATCTCTCACAGGTTGTAGTGTTGGGTGGTAGGAGGAGAGGGTTGTCTGTGTACATCAGGCAAATGCTGAATTGCCCCAGTATGCCCAGATTCATCAGGTGGACAGGAGAAATCACTGTGGTCATATTAATTCACTGTTTACCCTGTTATGCTAGACTAACAATCTTGTAGGTAGTACAATTGTGCATTAAAATTTGGTTATATAGTCATATTTGCTGACTGATGATTTCCCTTCTTGGTGTGAATACTTAATAATGTGTTTAGTTCTTTCTTCCTTATCCTTTTGTCTGCTAATTTTTTCATTAATTTATTTACATGTGCACCATATTATCACTCTTCTAGAATGATTGTACTGTATTAATCTGTTTGGTGTCCCATGCAGATGTTTCCCCTTGTATTTTGCTGCAAGCTATGCAGGATCATGGATTTATGCTAAGCCTAGATTTAAAAAAAAAAAAAAATATATATATATATATATATATATATATATATATATATATATATATGTGTGTGTGTGATTTTAATTGCTTCTAGCATGTGTATAACATCCTTCAAAGAGCAACAGTCTCTTTCAAAACGTAGACAATCTTGGAGAAAGTAGGCATATTCTTATTTCTATTTACTTGGGGATGTATGTTTTCAGGGATAGAATAATTAAGTAAAGAGGTGTTAGTGGACTAGCCTCTCACATTAATGTGTGCAGGGCACTTTCCCTGTTACAAAACATGTATTGTACATTGGTTTTTGTCCCCACTATCTACAGATGGTGTTATGCTAGTTACTTATAAAAGTAATTACTATTACTAGTTACTTTTCAGTGAAAGTAATACATTACTATTACTTATTACTTTTCTAAAAGAGTAATATATTACTATTACTAGTTACTAACTAAAGTAACATATTACTTTTACGTAAGTATAGTTTATCAATGACAATACTGAGATTTACTCACTCAAGTAAGCACATGCATATAAGTGCATTATTAAATTTGTACACACAATGTTACAATTATGATGAATAGCATTTAACAACTGAAAAGCTGAAGCAGACTAGTCTTTACAGCTGGGCAGCACAGTGGTGCAGTGGTTAGTATTATCACCTCACAGAAAGAGGCTCTCTGGTTGGATTCTTGGCTGTGGTGCCTTCTGTGCATAGTTTACATGTCCTCCCTGTGTTTTCATGGGTTTCCTTCGGGTGATCCTGTTTCCTCCTGCATTCCCAAGACACGCTGCAGGTGGATTGGACATTCTGAATTGGCCCTAGGTGTGTGTGAGTGTGCCTTCTGAGGAAGGTTGGATGCTGGGCTGGCAACTTGATACTGTCAAACTCTACTGCTGCTTGTTCTGCGGAATGATGATCTGCCATGGTGACCCGTAACAGAAGTAGCCAAAAGGAGAAGAAGATGACTAGTCTTTATAGCTAGAGAATCACAAATAATAATTAAACCAAACCATACACAGCCAGCAGCACAAGACCTATAAAAAACTATCACATTTTGTCTATTTTCAGCAACTACAAATCAAAACCCAAAAAGAATTTTAAATAGAACATAACAAAAAATGGTAAAGACAAAAGTTGCTTGACAACCAGAGAATACAAATAATCCAACTAAAAATAAATCTGACCAGCTGGCTAACCTAGAAGACATCAAGACAGCACTGCTCCCAATACAGCAAGCCTTGCAAGACCTGTATCTACAATTCAAGTCCTTTGGAGAATCCTTTAACCAGATTTTGACTAGAATTTAAAAATCTGAATCCAAGCTATTAGAAAATGAGATAAAGCTGGACAACATACAACAAAAAACTGATACAGGACATACAAACCAAAATAATAGACTTGGAAGCATGCTCTCGAAGAAACAATATAATTATTTGGGGAATCCCTAAAACAATTACACATAATAATCGAATCACCACAATCAATCAAATATTAAAAATTCTACTCGATGAACCTGAGGAACAACGGCAGATAATCATAGAAAAAGCACATTGTGCATTAAGAGAAACTCAGACTCCAAAATACCCAGACCAGTATTTATGAAACTCTTAAACTACCAAGATGTGACTAAAATTCTCATTAAAGCTAAAATAAAAAGATCCATTACCTGGAACAATAACCAAATCTTCTTTGCCCAGGATCTCCCGATGTAGATAAGGCAAGCAAGGCAGCAACTCTTGCCATACTGTAAATTTCTTTTTTTTTTACTCAACAAATTTTTATTTTGTTTTTTAAAGAAAAAAAAAAACAGTAAATTTAGATTACAATTCAATAATAATTAAAGGAACAATAACATTATTTACAATATTTACAAGTGACCCAAAGAAGAAAATAAAACAATAATAATTATTAAAAAATCCAAAGAAGAAGAGAAAAAAAAAAAGAAAACAACATCTAGTAAATGAATTCTTATCTCTTATTGTTTTTTTTTCTTCCTCACAAGTCCACAAAAATCTATATCTCTTTGAACTCATATGATGGAGATTATATCCATTTGTGTTACTTCTATGAGTGTAAGTATTTTTTCCAGGGGTTATCTGACCATTTTCTGGGGAAAATTCTTTCTTCCTTGACTTTTATCTCTTTTTGTGCAGTCTCCTTTAGAAGAAATATAAAGTCTTCAAAACATGGAGGAGTTGTAGATTTCCATTTCCTTGTGATACATTTTCTGGCTACCGCCAGAATAGTCCATAAAAAATATTGATCTCTTCTGTTCATAACTACTAATTCATTTACATTCAAAAAAATTAAAGATTTTGTTAAGACAAATGTATCATTATAAATAGCTTGAAGAAAATTGCCAATTTTCTCCCAAAACGTTTTAATGCAATCATAAAATATATGAAACCAATCTGCTTCACAGCTTAAAGAGCATCTCCAACAAATAACATTTTGTGTTGAGTTGAATTTAGCTGTTTTGTTTGGAGTATAAAAGGCTCTATGTAAAAATTTCCAGGTGAAGATTCTCCATGTTTGGGCATTAGAAGTTAGTTTAATGGAGTATAGTAGGTTATTTTTACAATCATTTGATAGATTTGTTGATAAACCTCTAGATATAAAATTCCAAGTGTTTTGATCTATTTTAGTCATGTAAACTATTAAAATTTTGTATAATTTAGATGTTGAATTTGGCCAGTTATGGTTATCATAAATCAATTCTTGAATATAGTTTATGAATTTTGGCTTAGACTTGAAGGACGAATCATTAATAATTTTGCATAAATCTTTGGTGTAAAGTAAAATTTTTTGGAGACTTATCCTGTCTACACTCGTTATATTAAACTCATTTATAACTTGTTGATTACTTAATACTTTAAGGTTATTTATGCATTGGATCCAGCATATGAGATTGTTGGATTCCCAATTAATGAGTGTGTCATCATGAATTTTCTTTTTAAATTTCTTTGATGTATTAAATGGTAATAACAGTTCAAACCATACTTTTATGTCAGGATTTGAGTTTATAAAGGATCTGAATAGATTATAAATATTATTTAAATATGATAGATTAGTGGGTTTTGTTGTATTGTTTTGAAGATTAATACATAATATATGCCAAAATATATTCTTGTGGTGATACAGGGATGCATTTTTTGATAATTTGTTTTCATTTAAAAAAATAATCATATGCAGAGATTTCCAAGCAGAAGAGAAATTTGGATTTACCCAGTTTAATACTAGTTTAAAAATGGAGGCTTTGATATACGTCTCAATGTCTGGAAAATTAATTCCCCCTAATTCCCATGGTCTAATATGATGAGAAAAAGCAATTCTATTCTTTTTTGGATACCAAAGAAAATATAATAAGCTTTTGTGAATTTCTTTTAGAATTTTTTAATTTGGAATTATAGGTATTGCTAGTGCTATATAATTTATTTGTGGCAGTAGAATCATTTTTATTAGCTGCAATCTGTCCTCAAATTTTAGATTTAATTTATTCCAGTTTTCCATACGTGTTCGTGTTGAGTTTAAAATTTTATTATAGTTTAGAGTCAGAGTAGAATCTATTTTATCAGCTATAATAATTCCCAAGTATTCTAAAGAAGAGGCTTTTTCTCCAAGTATATGATATCTACTCAAGTGAAAGTCCCCCTTTCTGTTTAGTAGAATATGCTTTGATTTAGATTTATTAAAACGAAGGCCAGAAATTAGAAAAAAAATTTCCACTTGTATTTCTAATTCTTGAAGAGATTCATCATTTGGTGCTAAAGTTAGTAGTATATCATCGGCAAACAACATAACCTTGGAGTTAAATTTATTGTGAATATTTAATCCTTCAATTTTTGAGTCTCTACGTATTGTAATTGCAAATAGTTCTATTGATAAGGCAAATAGAATGGGAGACATAGGACAACCTTGTTTAGTGCCTTTAGTTATTTTGAAAGCTTCTGATGTAAACAGACCTAATTTTACATAGGCCAAGTTATCTTTATATATATTCTTTATCAAATTAATAAAATTTAAAGGAAACTCAAAAAGTTCTAAAATTCTAAAATGCTTTTTCTATATCTAGTGTAATTATGAGAGCCTCTATATTATCTCTATTTAATATTTCAATAATAGTTAGGATTCTTTGTATATTATCATAAGTATGTCTGCCATAGATGAAACCTGATTGGTCATCATTTATGATTTGAGTCAAGGATTTTTTAATTCTATTGACTAATATAGACATAAATATTTTGTAATCATTATTAAGTAGGGAAATCAGTAGGGCGGCCACGGTGGTGCAGTGGTTAGCATTGCCGCCTCACAGCAAGAGGTTCTCTGGTTCGATCCTCGGCTGGGGTGCTGTGCTTGTCTTGCATGTCCTCCTCCTGTGTGGGTGGGTTTCGTTCCTCCGGGTCCTCCTCTCTCCTCATCCAAAGACATGCTGCAGGTGTGTTGGACACCTAAATTGGCCCTAGGTGTGCGTGTGAGTGTGCCTTCTGTGGAAGGCGCTGCGCCCTGCTGGCAGCTTTCGACGACAAACTGCCATTCGCCATGCGGAATCAAGGGACAAGGTGATCGACTGTAGGGAAAAAACCGGGCCGAAAGAAGAAGAAGAAGATTAAGTAGGGAAATCAGTCTGTAAGAGCTGCAATGGGAAGATCCTTGTTTTCTTTTTTTATTGGAGTAATTAATGAATATCTCCAGGATGGTGGAATTATGTTTTGAGCATGAATTTCATTTAGAGTCTTATGAAGTAAAGAAATTGCTGAATTTGGAAGTATCTTGTATAATTCCTTTATTATTCCATCTATTCCTGGCAATTTATTGTTTTTACTCTAATTTTGTCATTTATTTCCTTGAGGGAAATGTGTTTTTCAATATCAATTTTTAATTTTTCAGGTAATTTTTTTATTATACGATTGCTAATTTTTGAATCTATTAAAATAGTTTTGTTTTTATTGTTTCCAAAATGATTAGTATAATTAAATTTAAAAGCTTCTAGAATATCATTTATGTCTGACACTTTTTTATTACCTTTTCCTTCATGTACAATATTTGTAATATTGTTTTCTATATTTTGCCTTTTTATTCTCATTGCTAAGTTATGTAAGTGTTTTGGAGATGTTGAGAGTGAGCTGATTTTTAGTTTTTCCAATGCCAAATTTGTCTTATGAGTTAGAATTTCATCATATTTTTTATTTAAATCTTCAATTTCTTTTTTTTTACCTGAGAATTCTTTACATCAGAAGTGTTTGCATTAATTTCTGTTGTTTGTTTTTGAATGCTGTGTAATTCTGATTCCCATTCTTTTGTTTTGTTTTTGAACCAAGATATAATCCTACCATATAAGAAGGCCTTTAGAGTATCCCATATTATTATATTATTTATATCATCAGTAGAATTTATTTCTAAAAAATATTGAATTTCTAATTCTAGCCATGGTTTAAATTGTTTTAATTTAGTAATGTAAGCTGGTATTCTTGAAGCAAAATTTAGTCTTTTAAAATCTATTTGTAATTTAAGGATTAGGGCATTATGGTCAGAAAGTGGGCATGGAATGATAGAAAATGTTATTATCTTCCTATTTAAGTCGGGAGATATAAAAAATTTATCTATTCTTGTTTTAGTATTAAATCGATAATCACTATGTGAGTATAATAATGAGTTAGGTTCTTTGAAATTAAATGTATCAATTAATTTTAAGTTTTCTGTCCATTTCTTAAGATATTTTCCTGTGGAAGTGAGACGTAGATTCCTTTTGTTAGCTGTCTCAGAGTTATCTAGAATACAGTTAAAGTCTCCACCTATTATTAGAATACCTTTATTTACCCTACTAATTAGTTCTAGTTGCTTTTTAACTGTAGATAGTCCTATTCCAGGAATCCAATATACATTTATCAGTGTCCAAATTCTATTCTGAAATTTTATTATTACAATTGATAGTAATCCTTCTTTATCTTCATAGTTGTAAATAATCTGAGAATTAGCTACACTTTTCTTCCATAAAATTAAGACTCCTCTAGTTTTTTTTTTATATGAGGAGTGAGAGAGATTTAAGTAGTTATTAGGTATCTAAGTAAAGTTGTCATCAGTTTTAAAGTGGGATTCTTGTAGAAATATAACTTGTGTTCTTTGTAATTTTAGATATCGTAATAAATTTGATCTTTTTATAGAATTATTTAAACCATTGATATTTAAAGACAACAATGTTATGTCTGTCATTTCTATAGGTAATTATATTATGATTTTGGAAGAATATGTTGGTAAAGTTCTAATATTTGTGAAGACCTGTGAGAGCATATATATTAATTTTCCCTTCTTTTCTCTAAGAAGAAACTTGAACTGAACAAAACTGTTTCTTTGATAGTTTAACAAATGTTTCAATTTGGGCCACTGAAAAAAATAAAAAATGAAAAATATTGTAACAACATATTTTAATTGAATGAATAATAACTTTACTACATTATTCCACAAACATGAAGTGCTCAGCACTTTAATCTGACTGATCTGATAAGATCAAACAGATTTTCCCTCAATGTCGTCAATCGCATGGAAAAAGATGTTCAAGGTTGAGCTCCATTTATTGGATCCTGAAGATATCTTAAAATATTTATATTTGATGAAAGAGTATATCATGCATTAGTACTATGTTCCTTGAAAAATCCACTCATTAAAGTAATTAATCTTTTACTTGAAGTTGTACTAATACTAGAGTTAGTATTACTTTTTCGATGAATGTTCTATTTAGATGTCTTTTCCAACTGTTGTAAATACTTCTGCTTTATATTATTTTTATATTTATTTATTTATTTTTTTTTTTGAACTACACGCCTTCCATAAATGTGACTATGTTTTATGAAGCATGTCAGGTGACCTTCCCCTTCCAGAGATAAAATGTATAATAATATATGTATTTGTATTTTGTTTGCATTTATTCTATTTGTACTTCATGTTTAGAACAGGTTATTAATGCAGCAGTTAGTATTACTATCTTATAGTGTTTAGTCCTCTTTTAGTTCTTTCTTGGTTCCTATTCTAAGTAAATTCTGTACATCTTCTCTGTGTACAAATGCATAAATATACACATATACCTACATAAAGACACAGTCACATATATACACACATATATATTAAATAATCTCATTGGGTTACCTATAAGTGTGTGCTATATAACAGTGATTTTGTGTGAACACTCTTGAAAGGATTGGTATCTTGTTATTTCTGGGAGATGTCTACTCACTAACCTTATTAGGGGATCAAGTGGACCATCAAAAGATGAGTGAATATTGTGAATGAATATTCTTTAACTCTTATCCCTAAATCATACAGCAATTAGTGGAGAATACCCATGTCATTTAATTTTATTATTTATGAAATTTATTTGGGAGTGTAATGGGAATACATAATATTTCAGACTTGTGATTGTTAATTACACAGTAGCAGGTCTAAAGTTTGTCCAATACTTGTTGATTACACAGTATGCAATTGATGGTTTGAAATAATATGCACATGTCACAGAGAATCTATGAATACATGGGTCTCACCTCATTCATCGAACCCATGTCCCACCCAATGCCAAAACAGTCAAGAACATTTTGCTGAGGGTAATAGCACCTCGAACCCCAAACGCGTTAAATAACTAAACACTAATAGACCTACTATTTTAAAGCTACTGACATTCTCTAGTATTTTGTATAAAAACTATTGCAATTATATATACCAACTCTAAGATTGCCTTACAGTGAGACAAGGATAGATTTTCTGATCCTTACTGAAGTGCAGTCTCCAGTTAAATCTATAAGTGCTGTGTAATGGTTGACTATATCCTGATTATGTCTATACCTACCATGAGATCTGCTATCACTTAGATCAAGTATGGTGTGCGAGGATGTAAGTTATTGCTATATACTTGCTCTTTAACTTCTCGCACCATACGTAACACAGTAACTGTTTCATTTAAATGAAAGCCAAATCTCATACGTTCAACAAGTCAATCCCAACCATCTAACACTCAGCAAAACACAAGCTCAACAAACGAAGAGAGACCCAAACACATACATAGTGTACAGTTTATATAAACATTTCCCAATAATATTATAACAGCAGCTCATGAATGTGTCATGCTGTTTCCCAAAGATGTATAGTATTTTCATAAATTACATTTGACCCTACAATATTTCCTTTCTTTTTTTTTTTTTTTTCTAGGTTCTGAAGTGTAAAGAAAGGTATACTGTTGATATTACTGTACCATTAGGAACCACTATTAACATTTATGGTATACTGGTGTACCTAGCATCTGTTATAGTGGTGAACAAATACAGCGGATTGTGCTTTTATTCAAAAATAATACATTTTGTACACAGAAGTTAGCACAGCACTTATGACTGCAGAGAATGCACATAGCAAATGATGTTACGTAAATTTACATATTTCTCAATTGCAGGATGTTCTAATTTTAGCTTTATTTTATATTGTTGCTCTTTACTGGCCCAATTTTAGAGCTGATGTAAGTGAAACTTCACCAAAACACCAATATCAGTTCCACATTACTACAGGTTAATGCTTGTCAATTATACAGATCACAATACTAATGTTATTTACTAAATACATGCAGAATAGGTTTCAAACATAAGTAGATTTAGTCTTTACTTAGATTATCACTAGCTGTCATAACTAATAGATCTCTCATCAATTAGCTTACTCTAGATTATTGAATTGTAAAAGAAATTAAATTGTCCACATAAGAAACAGATAACAGATATGTGGCGTTTTTCAACAAGAAGACAGTAATTAAATGAGTTTTTTTTAAACATGTGTAGCATATTTTTTTGTTATGCATAATACATTTACCTGTTCATATTTTACTAACATCTACTCAATTTTTAATCTATTTTATTAGATACTCTACTTCCGCAGTACAGGTTAAACCATAAAGGGGCTGAAATTCAGATCGCAGTTCGCTTTTTCTTTTTATGTTCTAACTGACAAGAAGATCTCTGCAGGAGTGCGCAAAGCACATCACTCACAAACTAATGAAGTGTTCTATGAGCCTCAGCATACTAGCATGTTTCTTATCTTACAATGGAATGCTGGACAATATTAATGAAGATATGTAAGAAAAAATCTGACTAGAGAGCTCGAGAGTACATTTTAAAACAGTTTTGGTCACCAACGGATATTTAGAATTTTGAACCGCTAGTAGGCGATTTTTTTGCCTTTTTTCCTTCCCCTTCTCTTCCTTCCCATTCTTTACAATGTTTTCTCATATTCATGTACAAAAGTTCAAGAAATGCTCTTTTAAGACACTCTATAAAGATTTGGATTTAAATTATTAAAATTGTACTACAGTAACTATTAATCATAATGTTAATAACTTTATAATAATAGTGGCCTTTCATTTAAATGCTAATGCTGTTATGAGTGAGAATTTAACTAAAGGAAGCAAAAAACTGTACAACTCAAGCACCAAAAATTCCATCCAAACCACTACTATATTATTATGCTAACATACGGATTGTGATACTTTCTAAAAGAAAGAAAAAGAAAATAAAGAAAAAAAAGGAAAAAACTAATTATGTGTCTGAAGTGTAATGAAATTAAGGCTATGTATAAGAATCATACCTTGGTTAATGCTTTGAGAGAAATTGTATCATCAATGTTCTTAACATCAGTTTTTTGTTTTTTTTCCTCACATCAGTCCAACTATTTTTTCCCGAAGTTCTCTTTAAGGAGGTTGAATTTGACCAATCCATTTCTTCTGGTAGTAAGATTATATTGTTGTTTTTAATGAAGGAAGTGGCTTCTTCGATGGTGTTGAAAGATCTCATGTCATTATTATGTTGAATTCTAATTTTGGCAGGATATGCAAGCTGTGCCTTTATTTTATTTTGTTTTGAGAATTTCACTAAGGGCCATGTTTTCTTTCTTTGTTCCAAGACTCTTGATGAATAGTCATTATCAAATCTTATTTGGGATTGCTTGTAAATAACTGGACTTTTCCTCCATGCAGATCTCAGTATCAGTTCTTTGTCCATAAATGACAGAAATTTAACCACTATAGATCTTGGAAATGATTTAGATGAAGTAGAAAGTGGTTTTCCGATGGCTCTGTGTGCTCTTTCGATTCCATAAGACAAGCCTTCTTTCAGCCTTAAGATTTCAGGTAACCAGGAATTCAAGAATGAAATGATGTCCTCCCCTTCGGTCTTCTCTGGGACTCCAAAAATTCTTATGTTTGTTCTTCTTTCCCTATTCTCCATATCATCTATTTTGTTTATTAGCCAAGTATTCTGTTGTAATAGAAATTCACTATGAAGTTCTTCTTCTTTTAGCCTTGCATCTATATCATTTAGAGATGTTTCAATGTCTGATATTTTTAGTTGCTGCTGCTGCAGAATTTCCTTAAAGACTTCAGTTTGCTTTTGGCAACTTTCTTTAAGGTTTTCTAGGTTTTCAGTAAATCTGTCCATCTTCAGAGATAAATCTTAAAGGGTAGCTGATATCAGTTGGATTTCTCTCTTCAGAGTAGAGTCTGAGTGAGAATTCTTGGAGTTGCTCATTACTAGACAGCTTAGTTAGTCTTCAGGTTTATTTGACAGGAAAATTTCGGATTTTCTTCTTCAAAATCGGTGGTTCTATTGTTAATAGTTTCACATATAAGATTTATCAAAAATCATTTAATAATAAAAAGATTTTTCTGTTATTTCTAGTATGAATATGTGGAGCTCAAAAATTTGCTGCTTTCAGTTAGGCATTAGGCTCCGCCTCCTACACACTGTAAATTTCTGATAGACAAAACAATAAAATTCTAGATGAAGTACACAAATTCATTGATTTTCTATGTAAAAGAGGTAAAATATGTGGTTGCTATCTCCAAAGACACCAAAGAAACTTTCCAAAAGATATTTCATGAATTACCTCTATCAGAAACCAAAGGTAAATGAAAACAGTCCTCAAGTGCTTGGACATCAGCACTCCAGTCTCTACATTTGGGTAATGCAAGTCTGAATTTGTTCCCTGCTTCCTAGGCCTTATTTCCCCTGAGAACATCCACGTGGAATGAAAGCATGTTTGAAAGTATACGTAGGAACGATAAGCTTTATTCGCATGCTTCCCATCTACCCTATTTCAGGTAACAACTTCCTAGGATCGATTACTCTAAATTTCATCCCCCAACATAATGGTACATCCCAGTATTTTCCAAGAAGCTACCCAAGGCTACAAGATAGGACTAAAACAATTTAAATCATCGGGACTTACTCAAATCAGAATCCATCACCCCTGGATTCAATAAAGGCTCAGACACACCTCAAAAATCAGTGACGACTTCTCATGAGGTAATAAAGATCTTCTACACAAGAGCAGTGCTAGTCTAATCCAAAATAAAAAAATATATGAACTGCACAATATCAGTCTTTAAACTGCTCAAATTACTCAAAAACAGCAATAGTCTTCAGCAAGCTCTTAATAAATTAAAGAATGCCTAAAACCTTTTTTTTTTTTTTTTGCACTACAGTTTTATAGTTTTAAACTGAATGCATGGGTGCATGTGCGACTGTGTGTGTGTGTGTGTGTGTGTGTGTGTGTGTGTGTGTGTGTGTGTGTGTGTGTGTGTGTGTAAGTATGTATAGGTATACATGTGTGGATGTAAGTATATGTGAGTGTGTGTGTGTGTGTGTGTGTGTGTGTGTGTGTGTGTGTGTGTGTGTGTGTGTGTGTGTATGTATCTATGTGTTTGTCAAAAGTTAATAAGATATAAGCTCTTAATTGCTCAGCTAAATAAATATTTAAAAGTTCTGCTGGTTTCTTCTTTTTAGCCATCTGGCTTAGATTACAGTTCAGCTATTATTATGTTGGCATCCTACAGAATGGCCTCACTGAGACTAATGACTGGTGTCAGAACCATGGCCTTAAGCTCAATGCCAAAAAATGTAATCCCCTTTGGGAAAACCCAGTTCCCAAGAATTAACACATCGATGGTGGTCCACTGAACACAGGAGGAGTTATAAGAGATCTGGGAACACAGGGTGGCAACAACCTCTCTTTTGACCACCACATTGCCACTGTGGTTAGAAAGTCCTTCTATGTGGCACATCTCATTACTAAGGGTTTTGCATCCAGGATGAAGGAGGTCATTTTCTCCCTGTACGCTTCCCTCATTAGGCCAATCATCGAGTGCAATGCCCCATTTGGCATGTACCTAACTAGACACCAGCAATAACTGGAGAGGCTGCAAAAGTACCTCACAAAGAGGATCCTAGGCCTTAAACACTGGTCCTATGTGGACAGACTAAAAAAACCCCAACTATTCTCTGTCTCATATTGCCTACTTAGAGACAATCACTGCTTGACTTACAAAGCCATGTCTGATCCAGCTCTGTTAGAAATGCTACATCTAAAGAAATCCCAATCCCTCACACCACACACTCCAGAGACCTCAACCTCATTACCACAAACAACAGAATGTACAGGAGGTGGAGGAACAGGTTCATAACCCAGACACTGTGCCCATTCTATGGAATAGATTTCCCATACATGTCAAGCAGAGCACCTTGCTGACCCTCTTCAAGAGAAATCTTGATGAGTGGATGGGAAATGGAAAATTCACCTCGGAGATAATACCAGTGGCTCTACTTGACAGAGACACTGGGACCTAAGGTCGGGTGGCATGATGCCATGGTAATCCTATGGCAGGCTTGTAAAGGCCCCAAGGCCATTAGTCTAGTACACACCTATGAACCTATGAACCTAAGATGACAGTGCTACTGTCCGATGGGGACACATTTCCATCTTACTTCTTCAAAGTAGTGCTTATAATTCAAAGCCATATGACTGAATTGATATAATATAGCCGACTGCCAAACATTAGTACAGGAAATGGTTTAAATAACAAGGCTTAATTTAGTATCTAATTACTTTATGGCATAACTACATGTATTGTCTGAAGTTTACAACAGTGAGACTACCATGTACTGTTCCAATAAGAACACTTATATTACTGCCTTTTATCCCTGATGTAAAACACAATGGATTAATATCTGGCGTAAATGTTTTTGCTGGCCGCATGGACTACTTGAACAATATATTTGATAACTAACTTTTTAAGAATTGTTGTTTAAAAATTCATTGGAAGTGGTTACTGAGTGCTGTTTTATGCTTATTTTTCATTTTATATATTTACCTAAAATGGTATTGATGCTTTACTAACACACACATTAATTATTATTTGACGCTATGTATAGAATGTTGCCCTCACGTAATCATTCTACCTAAGTACTATTTGTGACAACTAATCGCCTAATTTTAGTTGTATCTTTGCTTTTTAGGAGAATGTATAAATTTATATGTGAATACTGGAGTTACACCTTTGCTATAATTTTTTGCTACATTTAGACATAATCTTTTAATAGAAACAGGTTAGCTCACTTTATAGATGGAAGGAAATGATGCAAAAGGGTGGACACAAGAGATTCAACATTTGCTGACAATCTGAGAGGATAGGTTCTCAGTGTACACCTGCCGATGAGATGATTATGAGATCTAATCAATCGTTAGGTTTATCGGGCAAGCTTTAAGGAGTTTAGTCATTAGCCTCAGTAAGCAACTGCATAACCTGGTGAACACAGTCAATCCGCTATGGCAATCTAATTACTGTTTAACTTGATGGAACAAGAAATTTCCAGCTAGAAATAAACACAAAGAAGCACTCAATCAAGGCATAACACAATCGCTCATATACTCTCTGTCTCCAATTCCATACCAGTATAGCAGTAATTTTACAAAATAGTCAACTTACTGGGTTACACACATAGAGTTAATACTATCTTAGGACTCGATATGCAAAATCTTGAGTAACTGAAAGCTTTATATATAATACTTAAACTTACTAAACTTATTATGTAAATATGTACTCTGGACAATAGTATTACCCTACTTGGGATTAGCATAAGCTCGGTATTAAAACATAGTGGTGTTAGATGGAGAACTTGTATGTTAGGCTTTCTATACAAACTAGTTACTAACTACATGGAGAAAAACCCTTTTAAAACATGTTACAAAGGAAATAAGATTACAATATATAAGGATAAAGTTCAAACACAGAATATAGTCACCTCTCTTTCCCCATGTTATTCTTGGTCCAGAGAAGATGGGTAGGCATCGGGCTAGGATGAGAACAGATAGATGCCAATCAAAAACTATACTAGAAAAGCCTATGTTGACATACATACAGACACACCTTATAGTTATTACAGGAACCAAAATATAAATCCAAAATAAATGTGGGAATTAGAATCGTGGAATGTTAAAGGCTTGCAGTCCAAAGAAAAAAGGAATCTTTTCTTGCATCTTACTTTCAAAACCAAAGCCAAAATAGTTCTAATCCAGGAAACACACCTAACAATAGAACAATGAACAAACATAGGGAATAAACACTGGATAAGACAAATCATACCGGCAGGAGTAAAATCAAACAGTGCTGGGCTAGCAATTACAATTAAAAAAGAATTCCAGGATAAAATAATTAATTTTGACTCTGACAAAAACGGCAGATGGTGCTATGTAACCTATACTAACCCTGACCTCTCTAAACCAATACTGATCCTTAATATATATGCACCTTGTAACAACCAGCAACATTTTATCATCTCTTTATATAATATGCTAGCAACATTCAAAGATCACTTTATAATCATTGGTGGAGATTGGAATACCTATCAATACCCTAAACGCGACAGTTCTAACCCCAATAATTTTTTTAATAAACAAGCCACATTAGCAATTGAAGAACTTAAACAAGACTTCAAACTCTTTGACCCATTCAAATATGCTAAGAAAAACAATAAAATCAAGAATTTTACTTTCTATTCACAATGCCGCAAAATGTGGTCGAGAATCGATTTTTTTCAGATCTCAGAAATATTTTTAAATATGAATATCTCTACACATACACAAATCAGATTCTTTTCACATTAAATATTGCTTGGGATAATAAACAATATTTACACCATAGAGGTTACAACTGGTCTTTGAATCCCAATCTACTAAAAAAAAAACAAGATGTGATAAAAGGGATTACCCCTCTATTAAACACGATGATATCTAATATCCCTAACTCTCAACTCCCAATAGATATTGAATGGGCTTCAACTAAAGCACAAATTAGAGGTTTCATTATCAGTAAAGCAGCACAGTATAAAAAATATACTCTAAGGAAGGATCAGTTCTAAAAGAAAAAATAAATCAACTAGAAAAAGAACTACAAGATAATTACAATAAACAAACTAAGGAAAATCTACTAAAAACACAAAGAGACCTATACATACTGGAATCCAATAACTTATCATTTATTGAAACTAAGACTTTAGCTAAATACTCCGACAGCATTTAAATTCCATCAAAGGCACTAGCCAGATTAATCACCCTCCACAAACCATCACTCACCATATCAAAAATTAGCTACCAAGAAAAATCATATATGAATAGTATGGAAATAGTAAACCTGTTTGAACAGACCTATACTCAGATCTATGGAGAACAATCCCTATCTGAGAAAGAAATAGATCACTTTTTCTTCAAAAGTTAATATTCCCCAAACTGGATTCTAATCAGCAGAAAACTTTAATCAACCCAATCACTCAAAATGAGATTATTAACACAATTAATAAATTAAAAATTAACAAAGCCCCAGGCCCAGATAGACTTACACCAGAATATTACAAAACATTTGCCCCGCTAATCACCAAGACACTATACCAAGTATTAAACTATATAATAAATAACAAAATCAATGATACCCACTTCAATGCATCCAAAACTATATTTATTCTGAAAGAACATTCAGTCCCCAAAAACCTTAGTAACTACAGACCTATCTCACTATTAAATTTAGATGCCAAACTACTCACATCAATATTAACAAACAGAATGAAGAATATTATCTCAAATATCATCTCACCAGAACAATCTGGATTCACCCCACTTAGACCGGCCAGTGACAATACACTAACGTTGGAAGCCCTGATCTCTTTTGCAAATATAAAAAAACCCTCTATTTATACAATGGTGGTAGATGCACATAAAGCTTTCGATAGAATAAATATAACCTTCCTACTACAGTTTCTACCCCACTTTAATTTCCCCAACAAATTCATTCAAATAATCAAAATACTTTATGATAAACCATACACAAATCTATGCATTAACAAAATCTTATAAAATAAAAAATCATGATTAAAAATGGGACAAGACAAGGATGTCCACTGTCCCCTTTTCTATTTAATCTCGATCTAGAACCACTCTTCCTACACATTAAACAAAACATCTATTACAATCCCCCACAATCTTTAACACTAAAATCTTTCTTACCGCCTTTTCTGATGACCTAAACATTTACTTTACTACCCCAAGCTCTGATATACCTAAATTACTAAAAGCAATTGATCAATTCTCCAATATATCCAACTACAAACTTAACTTGAACAAATCCAGTATATTTCCCTTAAATCCCCCGAATCAATTCCATTCTCAGACATAATGAAAATAAAGCAATCAACGAAATACCTAGGAATCACATTCTCCTAAAAGAAAAAAGATTTCTACCAGAATAATATTATTAACAACTGGCAAAATATAGAACAAGATTATAATAGATGGAAAAACCTTAAACTACCCTTTCTGGCCAAAATATACATAATCAAAACAAATATGCTACCGAGAATACTTCCAAAATCTAAAGGGGGAATTAAACCTACCGGACTTTAAACTTTATTATATGATCATCAACTGCAGTAGAATCTTAAAATAGTAGAACACTTGCTAGTATCCAAGAAATGGTCTCCAGCTTGGATCATAATATACCATAACTATATCAAAACATTAGATATTAACCCTAGAGCTCTCCCATTTTTAAAACCTAAAGATATATGGACATACAAAATTCCTGACCCTCTAAGACACTAACAAACATCTTAACATTATACATCCCAAACAGAACTCTAAGATCTACCCACCAAAATCTAATCTCTGTTTATAAACCAAACTGTCCCACTGGTCAGCTTCTCCTATCATTTTCTGACACCAAAAAATGGAATTCTCTCCCTCCATCTCTAAGAATTTCTGAGAAATCTGAACACTTCAAAACCCAGCTGCATTCTTACATCTCCCAAAAATGGAAATGCAAGTAAGTCTGAGTTGCATGCTGCCCTCATTTCTATGTGATCCTGTGACTGTCTCTATTGCTAAACCATGTTTTGGCCACTGTCAAGCCATTTACTAGACTGAAGTCTAGACTAGGATAGCCTCACCTTCTTTATTCCTGTAATGTCCAACCCAAACAGTCTTCATATTCTGTATTAACTACTAATGGATGCAAAAACAATAAAGTATGACTAAAAGTCCAAGTATATCTTTATTAAACCTCAAAACGCCTCTAACTCCTCAGCAAAATGCCTTTACATGATATAATTATCACATACTCAGTGCTACTTTTTAAACAATAAAAGTTCCAATAAGATTTAAAACCCAATTAATCAATTACTATTCTATTCTGTCTGTCTTGATATTCAAATCCTGCATTATCAACACCAACTATTTTGTCATGTTTATCTAGTAGGTCCTGCATGTGCTGCCTGCTAAATTTCTGTAGCTTCGAGTCATACATCAAGACCAATTCCATCTTCCAGCTCACTGACCATTCTTCATTAAGTACAAGTCATTAATGACTAATAAACTCAATGGCAATCACACATAGGTAAGCCTATACTCACAACTGTCCATATCATATGTATCTCATGTGTGTGTGTGTGTGTGTGTGTGTGTGTGTGTGTGTGTGTATATATATATATATATATATATATATATATATATATATATATATATATATATATATGTGTGTGTGTGTGTGTGTGTGTGTGTGTGTGTGTAGGGTTCACTACACAATACCGAAATTCCACAATCCCAAGACTCTGAATACTGATGACCAGAATCTCGAGATTGCAGAATCTCGAAAATAGTGAATGGAGATTGCTGTACAGTGTGGAATGGGAACTTTTTCATTCACTCCACTGTAGTGTGATCTCAGAGTTGGCATATTTAAGTTGCATGCAATGTGGGGGGTGCAGGCCCCCCTGCATAAATGTTAGAATAGTTTGTTTTGTGTTTTACTTTTTTTTTTTTTAGTTCGAGATTCTACAATCTCAAGATTCTTGTCCTCTGTTTTCAGAGTCTCGGGATTGTGGAATTTCGGTATTTAGTGATGAACCTATATATACTGGTCCTCTTCAGAAGATCTACTTTTCAGAAAGTTGAACTTCATATGATTGAGGCCATATCATTGACTTTCCAAAAAATCAAAGATTTTACATGGTGATCTCAGTACAGTGGGGATTCTCAGTACAGTTGGGAATGGGGAATTTACCATTTCCCCTAGTGTAGTGTGATTTCAGAGTTGGTATATTTAATATGTGGGAGAGACTGCAAAAATGTAGAGCTTTCTTCTTTTGTCTAATTCAACTTTTCAGAAAGTCAATTATAAAAGATGATCTTCTGACAGAGCCTTATATATATATATATATATATATATATATATATATATAGATAGATAGATAGATATATGGGTCTATGTCAATAGATCAAAAGTTCAAGATACTAAAAAACAAAATATTTAAAACTTAAAATATCAAAAATGGGAATTTACCCCCTTTTCACTGTTGTGCAATCTCATTTACCCCATTTTCACTGTTGTGCAATCTCGGAAGAGGTATATATAATTATCAGGGGTGTGTGGGGTTTAAAAATGCTTTTGATGTTTGAGTTTTGGATATCTTGGTTTTCAGTTGTTTGAACTTTCAGTCTTATGACATAGATCCATATATATATATATATATATATATATATATATATATATATATATATATATATATATATATATATATATATACATGTTTTGTGGAGGGGGAGGAAAACTGGCGTACCTGGAGAAACTACATGACAAAAAGAAAGCACACAAGAAGACACTGATTAAAGGATTAAAGTTAGAATAGAAGCATGGCTGGAGCTGTGAAGCAGAAACCATCACTCTGCTAATATACACTACCCTGGATTTACTATCCCTATTTACCATGGAGGCGGCCATTTAGGTGTAGGATGGCAGCGCGCCATGCATAGTAATGAGGCGTGCTGCCTGAGCTCCTCATCTTACACGGAGTGTGTAAGAGTGCTTGGGGCATGTCTGAGAGCAGAGCTCTTAGAATATACATGCCCCTGCAATGAAGAACAGCAGAAAGGGGTAAGAAATGAGAGAGACCACTCATAGGTGCCTGCATATCCCCACCAACATTCCCTCTCATGTACAACAGCAAGTAATTACAAATAAAATGAACAAACCCTGTATTTATTTATATTTTAAAATCCAATTAAAGCTAACCATTGGTGGGCAGGTGTGCCCATTGCTTAGCTATGGTTAATGCAGCTTAAATGGCTGAAGAGGATAACAAGGTAGATATATAACAATGATCAGCATAGCAATAGTGTAGTGGGCAGAGCATTCGCCTTATGAGCAGACATTCCTGGTTCAAGTCCCACTGCAGCACTTTCCATGGCAAAGCATGTTATGATTAATATTTATGTTGCATAACCCACTAAATAATATATTTTTATGAACTGGAGTACTGCAGTAAATGCACATGTGAGGTGTCAGTGACATAATGAATAAAGCAGTAGTAAGCAGGTTTAAGCACCAATAAGCAGTAGTAAGCACATTTAAACAGTAGTAGGGGAGCTTAAGCCCGTTTGCACAGCTGTAAGCAATGCCTACACTGGTTAAGCAATTCTGAAGCTAACTCTCTGTAAGCAGATGTAACGGCAGCTTAGCAGTGCTTACTGTCACGCAAACACACAAACCCGCTTACAAATGCTTAAAAGTGCCTTCATCACTCTGTATCCAATGGCCTTTGTTCTGCCCATCAACAAAATGAACCGCCATGCAGGTCTCGAACCCAGGAGCCTATAGACCATAGTCACTGTAGTTAACCACCAAGCCATCACAGAAGTACAAAAAAATGGAGGTATCAGCAAACAAGTCTTCAGCATAGTAAAACCAAACTGAATCTGTGAAAGGAATCTGTATACAGACATATGTGCCTTAACCCACTACATAACATAAATATGTGAACTGGAGTACAGCATTAAGGCCAGAAGTCAGGTGTAATTATAATAGAGTGTTGAAGTCCCCAATAAAACACAAAGACCCCAAAAAGTGTACATACACATGAATCATGGATACCAGGCATACATATAAGTTGTAATGAATAATAGCTCAATGCCAAAAAGGAATTATAATGCAATGTCTAATGTAAGCAACACTAAGCATTGCACAGGCCAGCTTAGGAGGTGTAAGCAATGTGTAGGTCAGCTAACTCAATGTGCCCAGTGTTATACCCCTTTAAACAATGCTAACCCTAGGTAAGCAGGTTTGTTCATAGCATAGCCTTTTCAAAACCGGCCATTCATGGAAAACTGCAGGAAATTAGCCCTACTTAAACCCAAGAGGAGGGAATACATCTCATAACTGGTTGTAGCTTCCCCTTGCAGGCACAATGGAAGTAAGGGGAGAAAGTGTGTGCTTCCGGGCGCAGCACTGGTGCATCCAGGAGTCCAACGTCATGGCAGGACCCCTTGTCAAAGACCATGATCAGACACTGCTGCAAGGCCAGTACCAGGGCTCCCAATGTAAGGCGGAAGGGAACAGGACAACATCTTACTGTGAGGTGACAACGCTACCGCAGCACCACCACCGCATGGCTAAATATTTCTCTTATGTCCCCCACAGCTACAATGGAGCAGGCCATGAACCAGGAGGCCCACATCAGTTGCCTGGCGAGGTTGCACTGCAAGGCAGGTCAGTAATACTCATGCATTTGCTGTCATAGTAAATAAAACTAAAAATAGCAGTAAATTAATTGCCTGTATAAAACCTGTATTGTTCAAGGCAAGTACTCCAAACACTAGAGAATATGGCAGGAAGAGTGTCATATTGTTTGTATGTCAATAAAAGTGTAATAGCCTGACACTAAAGGTCTACCTGCTGGACTGCATGTGTATACTCTGGTATCATATGGTAATGTAGATTCACAATCATGTAATAGTACTGTTGTATTAAGCACTGTTACCCACACTGTGCTCCATAAATTGAATGTGTAGGAATACCTGTATATGATAGGTGTACTCCCCAGAGGCCATGTAGTACAACTGAGAGACACATAGACAGTAAACAGGGAAAGTACAAGCAATAAAACCTGAATAGCACATGCAACTGAGAGGTGAACTGTTGTTTTTTTAGCACACACTGCCATGGTTCGAATCCTGCCAGTGGTAGTACTCTGCATACAGAATCATACCCCACAACTGTACAGATATGTTCAGAATGTCCACTAAAGTGGCCCACATCTGTTGCCTATCAACCCTGGGAAATCAGTGGGATGATCCCAGACATGTAGGCAGCAAACAGGAAATACAACTGAGTGATACACATCTATGAGAACAAAGCTGGCACACTAGCAACTCCCAAATACCTTATGAGACTAAGAAGCAACGTATGTCCCATTTACACCCCTGCTTGTCAAGCTGTGGTCAGAGTGTGTACAGTAACAGAGTGAGATGTATGTGCATAATACCAATGTGTAATCTGGAAGTTTGTGTGGCAAAAGTCAGTAGTGCTAACAAATATTGCTCTTACAGGTTCATCGGATATGCACACTGTGCTGAGAAATACAGACTATTATAACCTGTACTGGTACTGTTCACTCTGGTATTCAAGGGAATTGTGAGTGTTGCAGTTTCTCTGAGTAATAAAGTATCACTGATCACTGTCACCCACACTGTGCTACATAATATAACTGTGTAGGAAAGCATGTAGATGTGTGTGTCAGGTCACTAAAGGTGGAAGAGGGCAATATTCTAGATATGTCCCAGCATACCAGCATGTGGTCAACACATGGCCAGAGTCTGTGTAGAAAGAGTTGGATAGCTATGTGCACAACATCAACCCGGAATCTGGGAGTCTGTGTAGAAACAGTTAGTTGGTGTTAACAAAGATTCCCTCCACAGGTATACTAGGTAGGAGGTGTATACTGCAGGTAAAACCAGTGCATGTGTCATGATGACGACAGCCATAGCACTGTCCAAACTAAGGCTATAGGGTAGTGTAGTAAGACTTGTAAGGTACAGATAACAGCACTGACTAGGAAAGTAATGTGGACTACAGGAATATACTAGTTGTTAATTGACATCTTTTTCTCCCCCCACCATATCTTCAACAATAATCAACATTCCCACCCCATCTGGTATGTAATAACACCTATGTTCTGATAATGTCCAATTGTTTGATAAATATTTTAATGGTTCCCATGCATGTGCCATATTGAATTATTGCAACATTGGTGGCATGGTGCCATCAATGTGCCTGCATGCTGTTCTTATTACCACTGTGGTCCCACATATGCATGTGTTCTGTTTGCTATGCAACTGTTCCGTATCTGGTGTCTGGGTTAATGGGAATATCTATGCATGCTGTTATACCTAACCCTGGAATGTGTTGACTATTACTAACCCACATATGATGATGACATCTAAACACTATAGCATGCTTGGGAAGGCCGGTCCCAGCGGATCCACCTGTCCCACCTCAGCTGGCCATGGCACCAGGCATCAGCATGTCTGGGACCCAACCCGGGACCTCCCTGTCCATTAGTCCTGTACCACCTTTGGGTGGAACTGCCTCAAGGGATGGGACTCACCCCCTGCTGGGAGCAGGTGTGAACAGGCACCTGTAACCCGTCGCCAGATTGGGGTCGTGGTGCATAGAGAGATCAACTAGCAGTTTGGTGATCTGCTACGCAAGCTCGAGGGCCGCATGTTGCTACTAGAGGTTCAGCTTGGCTCTACGACTCAGCCCCAGCACAGCCACCTTCGGGACTGTAAAGGAGCAGTAGTGACTGCCCATGGATGGGGACCTCAGTCCTACTGTTTCCACTAGGGGGTTCATGAGCTTCTAATTTCCCAACACCCCTCCCTATCAAAGTGTTTAACCACCGCATGTGTTAAATACCATCCTTGTATGTGTCTTGTTTGTCTTGTCTCTTAACCTACCCAACCTAGCTCCCCAACTATACCTACTACCCCTCCCCAACATCCCACTCTTACCTGAAAAAAAAGGGCAATCTGTTCCCACAAAAAAATCTCGCCCCATACCTAGCTGTCCATTTCACACACATGTCCACTGGACACATGTAATCTGGTCTAATTGGCATCACAACTTATTATTGTTGTCCACACCCCCTCCCAGGGGTGTGAGTGTCCAAATCTACCACCAAATTCAGCGTATATGCACAGCTGTTAATGTAGAAGAAATGGGCAGCTATGGACCTTCCCTACACCCTTCCTGCACATCCCTGGCTAGTTTTCCTACTTTTTTTTCCATTTTTGTGCCCCTTTTTTCACCCCTGTCCTATCAACCCCTTTTTCTAGCGGGGGAGTAAGCACTTTTAAGCAGCAGTAAGCATGTTTAAGCCTGTTTGCATGGCCGTAAGCAATGCCTACACTGGTTAAGCAAATTAGAAGCTAACTGAGTATAAGAAACTGTAACTGGAAGTTAGCAATGCTTACCTTCTCTCAAACCCACACAAACCCACTTAAAACTGCTCAAAATTGCCTTAATCACTCTGTATCCAACGGCCCTTGTTCTGCCCAGCAACAAAATAAACAGCTTCTGCAAGGCTAGAACCCCATACCCTACACATCACAGACAAAGTGATTGACCACTAAGCCATGCCAGATGTGCATAACCCTGATGTATTCAAAAACATATCATCCAGCCCAGTCAGTCAACAGTACATAGAATGTATTCCAACATTTAGATGTATATGTGTGTGTAAATATATTAATATCTAAACAGATACAACATATCTATATATGTATATATATATATATATATATATATATATATATATATATATATATATATATATATATATATATATAATGAACATATATACATGCAAATGCCTATATCTGTAGATATATATATGTCTACATCTATATATCTAAATGGTTCTACCTGAGTTCATCGACATACCACATAATCGACAATTACTTACCTGACACGAGAACACCGACAATCCACATCACCGACAGCTGACATAACCGACTACGAAAACGCCGACATCCATGTGTTACCAGTACTACATCTCACCTGTATGTTCCAGGTAATGTAAATAGTTGTCTGTCATCAGCATAGCGTTATTTTCCTGTGAGTATACTGTATGATTTATGCTGATGACAGACAACTATTTACATTACATATATAGATATATATGTGACTACACATACACATGCAGAGATATGTACAGTAAGATACATACGTAGAAGGTGTACACAATATGGAACAGCCACTATGGAGAGAGATAGAAAGAGAGAGAGTGAGAGAGAGCGAGAGCAAGAGAGTGAGAGAGATAATGAGAGAGAGCGAGAGAGAGTGCGAGTAAGAGCGAGAGCAAGAGCAAGAGAGAGAGTGAGAGAGCAAGACTGAGAGAAAGAGAGAAAGAAAGAGAGCGAGAGAGAGAGAGAGAGAGAGAGAGAAGAGAGAGAGAGAGAGAGAGCGAGAGAGAGAGAGAGAGAGTGAGAGTGAGAGAGAGAGAAAGAGTGAGAAAGAGCGAGAGAGTGAGAGCGAGAGAGTGAGAGCGAGAGAGAGAGAGTGAGAGCGAGAGAGTGAGAGCGAGAGAGAGAGTGAGAGCGAGAGAGAGAGAGCAAGAGAGAGATTGAGAGAGAAAGCGAGAGCGAGTGAGATCGAGCAAGCAAGGGAGAGAGAGAGAGAGAGAGAGAGAGAGCGAGAGAGAGAGCTAGAAAATGAGAGAGCAAGTGAGAGAGAGAGCGAGAGAGAGCAAGAGAGAGTGAGAGTGAGAGAGTGAGAAAGAGATAGAGAGAGCGAGAGCAAGCGCAAGAGAGAGAGCGAGAGCGAGTTGTGCAGGAAGGTGTTGTGAGATTGTGGAGCTGATGTCTGAATGTACCCCACATATAGGTATGCATATGTGCACATATGTCACATATATAATATATAAAGATATATATGTAGATCACCATGTATGTCCACAAATATACAGATACCCATGTGTAGACATATATATTTGCACATATATACATCACATCACATATATCTACACATATATAGATATATACCTATATACCTATATGCACATGCCTACATGCATACAAACAAACACACAAGCATATATGTTTGTAAAGACATGTCCCCTATATTACCACCACAGTGATGCATGCTATGTGTGAGGCACCAGCACACATAGCAATACACACAGATATCCACAGCTGACAGTGAGTGCAACACGGACGGGTATGTCACATGTTAGTCCCTTGTTGGGACCACATTGCCCCTTCTGTGAAATATGCAATGGGAATATGGGGATGTATGGCAGGTACACTTGTGGAGGTGGTCATGGTTGGTAGATATAGAGGACAGTCTACAGGGGTGGTATGTGACACATGTGGTGGGTAAACACTCTGGATGGTGTGTGTCGTCTGTGATATGGATGCCCCATGGGCCCCAATATGGGCACAGTGGGAACAAGCTTCCCACCCACTGCTACTCACAAAAGCAGTCCATTTCCTGAAGGTGCCTGGTCTGGAGGCTGAGCAGGAGGAGCATGTTGGCCCTGTGAATGTGTACTGGGTGCCTTAGACTGATGTAGCATGTCCCACATGTGTCTGTAGAGCCCGGTATGGGACAGACCCTAGACCTGACCTCAGGGGACAGGGACATGTCTATGTGTGCCCCGAGGAGGGGAAAACATCCTCTGGGTTGGTTCCACCTGATGGTATTGCTGGACCAGTACATGAGAAGGCCCCCAGGTTGGGGCACACATGTGATTTGGCCAGGTATCATGGGCAAATGGGTTTGGAGAGGTGGTTCTGCTGGCCAGCAGAACATATACATGTTATTGTGTCACTGTTGTAGAACATATGTTGGCAATAATAGTCTACACAATCCCAGTTCATGTCCAACAGCATGCATACATATCCCCAATAACACAGAATGTCAGATGTGCAACAATCCCAAAGCAGCCATACCACTGTCATACGTGGAACCATAGTGACCTGACAATGACAAGCAGGTGAATAGTCTGTAACAGGCCAGCAATGATAGTGTCCACACAGGGGACATGGCTACAATCATATAGCAGAAAGTGTGGTACAATACAATATATGTCCCACTGGTAGGTAAGCTGTAGCCATACCTAATGTGTTGTGTGTACAGTTTTTTGAAGCTGATATGGTGGGGGGTTGACAGAGATGTGTATTATGAACTGTGCTAACCTTGTTGTATGAGTTGCTCAGACCTGTTTCCATTTGTATGTCTTTCAGCCAAGATGTCACATGCATGGTTGCCCACCTATTCACAAGCAGAGAATGATGTGGTGATATCACACTTGATCCAGCACTAACCAGTGCTGTTTGGCAGTGCTGCACATGAACAGCAGGCATGGACCACCCTGTGGAATGACCTAGTCCACAGGGACAATGATGTCAGACTGCACAACCACAGTTATAAGCAGGTCCAGCAGCTGACACCTTTCATGGAGGTGGTGTCACCCACCACACCGACCGAGGAGTATGCAGGCGAAAGGACAACATCACATAGACCACTGTTGTGTATACATCCCCATTGGTACAGGTAGACATGCATATTCATGCATAGATATATATATTGTGTATTGTGTTGCTACTGTGCTGTGTCCAGATGCAGTAGTATAGTGGGAATGTACTTTTGATGTATTGTAATACTGCACCCATCCCATAGCACTGCCACAGGTGTGGCCACTGACATTGCATCTCTCACCCTCTTATGTAGGTTCCTCTGGGATACCACCAAGGCAGCAGCCTGTAGCCGGTGAATATCTTTTATGTAGATGCCTGCCAGCACACCGGGCATGTAGTGGTGATGGTATATTCCATGCACACATCTAACACACCTACCCTGAATGCATGCTGTACATGTGCATGTATTGTTGCTATGAAATGCACAGTCTCACAGAAGTGACCATGATGGGGTATGGAAGGGTATGTCAGACATCTGCATGATAACTAACATTCTGTCATTGCAGAATGTTTCCACAGGGAGTCACATACTGGTGGTAGAAATGGCCTACAGTAGGGACATGTTCAGAACAACACCCATATACAGTGCAACACCAGTGTATATATCTGTAGGACAATGGCAACTGCTGCAGAGATACATTATGGCATAAGGCATTACAGTAGTCCACATTATCAGCTGGGTCTAGGCTGCAACATGTGGTGTTCAGTGTATGGGACACTGCAAAGTGACACACGTGTGGAGCTTACTTGTCATGCATCTGCGTAAAGGCTGAAGGAGGGGGAGTTTCAGCATGGCACAGCAGTGCACTGCAGCAGGATCCTAAGGATGCTAGGAATGGCTCTGTCTGCACATAGTCAGGTTCAGGACCTGTGGCAGCCATGACCTTACCCACACAGCAATAGTGACAGTAGTGTGTGAACACCATGGGATGTGCACATGAGTAGACCTTAAAATCATGCAGAATAGGGGGACAAGTATAGGGTAGACTGAATATACACTGGCAAATGCAGATGGCCCACGCTGGTATACCCCTGCCAGGAGTAGTGACTGCTGTAGTGCACACAAGAGGTGCGATAAACCGTCATGATAAGGGTGTGCACACATGCCCACATGGTGTGTATGCATTGTGGTTAGCAGCTACACACCTAACACAATCTGTAGACACTGCATGTGAAAGTACAGGACATATGTCACATGTCGGGCTTATGTACTGCTAAGATATGCGGTGATGTTGTCCCAAGGATGTGTGTGTCAAATAAATAAAGGTGTGTACACACCCCAAAGCCATGGTATGTTCTGATGGTTGTCAGTGTAAGAGTATTGGAGTGGTCATACATGGTCTGTTGATGTTGACAGCTGTAACTCAGGCATCAAGCTTTTACCTATGACAACTGTCCACATATCATCCCAGGTATGTGTTGCTGAAAAACATAGAGGCTATAAGAAGTAAAGCTGACATAACTGACACAGTACTACACATTCTGCAATGGGTTGTACACCTGTGAGTTGTGGTGCACAGTACATGGCAGGGTGCAGAACAGGTGCACAGCAATACTCTGTACATGGGTGCAGTGATATCCAGGGGAAGGGGCATCACTTAATGACACAGCACATGCATCACACACATGTATACTGTTGCTAGCATGGATTGACTATAGCTGAACTGCATGCTGTTCTGTACCATATGTTCTGCATGTTGACAGATGGGTAATAGAAGGACTGTCTGTACTATCATTGTCCAACCTCATCTGTGTGTGTGTGTGAGTGTGTGTGTGTGTGTGTGTGTGTGTGTGTGTGTGTGTGTGTGTGTGTGTGTGTCCTGGTGGTTAGTTAGCCTGTCTGCAGGGTCACTCTGGTGAAGTTGAGGGAGGTAGATGCATGTAGGATGTGTGTGCATGTTTGTGTGGGTGGCCATGTATGTACATGTGTGATTGTGGGGTGTTCATGCGGCGTACCTCCCTTTGGGATCGTGGAGTACATGGACATGGACTGCCACATTACACACCAGGAATATCTGTCATATATGTAATCACAGGACAGCAAATTGTATAATACGGTCTGTAGCATGTAACAGGCATCCAGATGGAAGGTAGACACCAGGTAAACCCTAAATATCACAGTCAGCAGAGAGGTAACCTACAGCCCATGTATGCAGCACTACAGATGCATTAGGGAAGTACTAGTCAACACCAGGGAGTGTATCCAAATATTATAACTGTCACATGATAGGCAGAAGGAGCAGCATATCTGGCATGTGCTGAGCATTACATACACATGACATACCAATGTGAGATATTATGGATACCACATAGTAGCCCACACATATCGGGACCATGCACATCATGTCCAGATATACAGAGGGTGCATACCGAATGACAGCAGTGAGGCCATGTAAAACCACTACAGCCAGGTCAGTCAGGTAACATAGCAGCAGTCCTTGTGTTGTGGCAGCTTGTGTGGGCATTTAGAGGACTGAGATGTTAATGAGTGGTATCAATGTGTGTATGTTAACAAGTGTGATGCAGGATGGGGTAACACATGGACATATATGTGGGACTGTCTGTAAAGCCATGGACAGGTAGGTATTGCGGAGGTGTGTGTGTACTGTTAGACAATGTTGTACAGGTTTTAAAGTGTGTTTATTGTTTTCCCCCACAGGTGGCGAGTGGGTCAGGGTCCCTCCTGCATGCAATCTGATGTTGGTGCCCATATAGACACTGAAGATTATGATAGTACTGTTGAGGCACAGGTGGGGTTGTCAGGGGTTGACACTTCACCAACATTTGACATCCCGCTTTTAGCCACCCCAACCCTGCACACAGTTTCAGTGCCTACACATACCCCATCACCAGTTGCTATAGTGGAGGAACAGCTGGTGTTTGGTGGCAGTGCACAGGGAATGGTGGTAACCATGCCTACTGTGTCTGGTCACAGCAGGCATAGCCAGATGTCTAGCAGGGCACCACATAGATGGATGTCCCAGGGTGCTCGTGGTAGGGTCGCTGGACATCATGCCCCTGGCATAGGTGACATACCTGTACTAGCAGATGCATGTTTCAGGCTGTCATGGCGGTGCAGGCACGTATGGAACATTACACCAAACAGGGCCTGAGGCTGTAGAGGGCTGCTCTTGCATCTGTAAGCGATAACCTCCGTGAACTGTTGGGTGCTATCCATGCTGATACTGAGCACACAGACAGACTGCACAATGAGATGATGGCCCTCATCGGTCGTGGTGTGTCCATGCTTCAACATTTGGTGGGGATGCGGCGATGACCACATGAATGTGGGCCAGCAACACCAACAGCTGGCAGTCAATGTGGATGTGCTAGGACACCAAGGGGTTCCCATAGTGGCAGTAGCAGCCCCGGCAATGCAGGGGTGTGCTGTCCACACCACACCACAGCAGACCATGTACACTTCATCCTGGCCAGTCCCAGGAGGGACCTGATACCAGCAGACAATTATCATCAGCAGGTGAGAGTAGCACATTCAGGCCTGTACCTGGCCGTGCCCGTGGAACCCCTGTCAGGCACAGTCCATGTGTCCATGGCTGAAGGCAGTGAACTGCACACCCTGCCAGGTATGGTCTGCAGCTGTTCATAAACACCTGTGTAGGGCAATTGAATGGCAGAACTGTGTGCATGCATACACACACACTATGCAAACACACCTAGGGCAACCCCATACCTGCACACACCACATCACCTCACCCAGCTCTCCACAGTACACCCCTCACTCACACACATGGTGTCAAATGTATGGCCCACCCTCAGCCTCTGGCAAACCAACATCACACCCTGTGCATATGATGATACCTTTGCCACATCCCTGTCATCCATACCATCAATGCAGGGACAGGCTGATATGGTTCTGATGCACATGGTGACTGCACTACAGTGTACCACAGTACTGCAGTGTAACATGTTGTAGGGAGTAGAGTGTAATGCATATATGGCAGGCAGTGTAGTCATCCAGAAATGATGTGTTATAGCTGTTAGTAACACTGGTTGGATGTGGTCTCTATAATGTTATCAATTTGTGTTGTAGATGTACATGTCTCCGCATGAGGATGGTCTGCAATCATATTCCACAATGGGGTATGTCACTTTGATGGCACCATGGCTGTGTAATATTCGGGGAACAGTTGAACACATGTCACAGGTTACTAAACCGGTTAATGCCTGTGCCACATGGATGGGTGGCTTGCTGAGGCATGTATACCCTGAAACCTAATGTAGACCCATCCGCATACACTCACACTGTTACTTGGCAACATTGGTAGTAGACCCCTACCTATCTATGTAGCGATACTGAAGTGTGTCTTACATTGCACACACCAGACAGCATTTAGGGTGAGGTGTGTTCCAGGTTACATGCAGAACATCCGCAGACGTACAGTATGCTAATGGAGGATGTGATCGGTGTATTTGGAAAATATGTAGTGTGACATACTGTCATATACACATTTACAGACACATAACAGCCAGACACATATACGAGATACCAGGGCCTATCACTGCTAACTAACCTGACCGTGTGTCCAATGTGTTACAGATATGCTGCACACATCACATGCATAACTGGCATGGATTGTGGTAACAGTTACCTGCATGGTTGATGGCGACAGTGGTAACCATAACGTGGTACATGGGACATATATCGGCTGTACCTTGGTGTAATGACAGTGTACACAGCACCCACATCCCCCAGTGGATATTGTACTCCCTGAAACCCATGACGACACTCTGCTATACCCACCATCCCACATTGGCCATGACTGCGATACAACCTATAGTATTCTCCAACAGTGATACTACAGGGATATGCATCTCATGCACATGCCACACATATAGTAGGGTGTTGCATTGTCATGCCACAACTATGTGCAGCAACAACACTATCTGTACTACTGTGTGGCAATGGGTATTGTAATAGGAGTATGTGGCCTCGGAATGCTGTCCCCTACAGATATATGGACATGCACACATACACATGTGTCAGTACAGGGGTGCATCCCTGCAGGTGGTCATAGCTGTGTACCTAGCTATTGTCCAAGGGGAGATGGGTTGTGTAGGGGCTGTATGTACAGTGCCAGGTGGCAGCGAGCATCTATCAACAGACACTACTGTCGTGACTCTCAAGGTGTGAATGACTAGCATCAGCCAATCCTCCAGGTGCCTCCTGTACATGGCCACTGAGGTGATCATGTTGACATGTATGCAACATGCATTACAACACATGGTTATTGTCTGTGATGGTGACCTGTACCCAAGCATGTTCGGTAGACTGTGGTAGTATAGTGGAGGTACCTGTGGCATGTGGTGCATACAGGGCAACATCTCCTATATGTGCCACTTCTTACACACCTGGGCAGACATGTCAATGTCAATCAAGCTTAGGTTGCCTGTACATATCCCAGCTGGATACATGCCGTCTGCACATCTGTACAGGGACTGACAGTCATCAGCTTGGCAAGTAGCTATGCAGTAGCATGAATGTGTTGACAGATAGATGTCTGACAATAATATGTATGTCATAACTATCAGTGTTAGGCCTGCTGATAAGGGAGGTGCAATTATTGTACTGAATAGATCTGATTACTTAACTAGCATGTATACTATGCTAAATGATGTTTGTACCAAAAAGAAGGTTTTAGAGAAAGATGTTAATAGATGTATTACTAATGTGAAGAATGATCTTTATGATTTGTTGATGTGTGGCCTTATTGACCATGATCTGTATGAGTTCTTGACCATTGAGAATCCCCTTAGTCCTACAATACATGGGTTGCCCAAAATTCATAAGGATAGTCGTAAGCTTTCACTCTGCCCCATTGTCTCAGGGTGCAGTTGGGTGACTGAACCTCTTTCCAAATATGTTGACCTAAAACTTAAACCTGTACTTAGTGAGTCTTTATCAATTTTAAAAGATACTGAACATTTTCTATCTAGTTTATAGTCCTCTACAAATGGTGTCGTACTTGATAATGTTTTTCTGACAACCTTGGATGCGAAAACTCTGTTCACTGTTATACCTAATGAAGTGGGTATTGATGCTGTCAGGTTGTTTATTTCTCATCATGGCCATTTCTTGCATAACATAACTACTGGTATTTGTACTTTGCTAGATTTGATTCTGTGTAATAACTGTTTTGTGTTTGAAGGTCAGAATTATCTGCAACAAACAGGAGTAGCCATGGGCACCCCCTGCACCAATAGCTATGCCAATTTGGCTATGACACAGTGAGAGAATGAACATGTTTATAATGATAATCCCTATAGACACTTTATCAAGTACTATGCTAGATTTGTTGATGATATTTTTCTTTTGTAGAGAGGTAGTGAGGAAGAACTTTTGAATTTTGTCAGATATCTTGAAAGTACCACAGACTATCTAAGGTTTAGTCTAAATTACTCTTCCACAACTATTGACTTCTTAGATGTTACTGTATTAAGAAATACTGAAGGTACCCTTGAGATGCAGCTCTACAGGAACCCTGCCGGAGGAATAGTTTACTCCATCAGTCTAGCATGCATCCTTTACATATTTTTTCTAACATTCTTAATGGCCAATGTTTAAGAGCCTCTAGGCTATGTACCAATGATGTGACTTTTCAAGAGACTATATATAAAATGGGTGAAGGCTTTAATGTTAGAGGGTACTCACAGACCTCAATAAATAACTCCAGGACAGCTGCTTTATCAAATCGACACACTAGAGGTGCTCCCTATTTCTCTTCTAATAATTACATTATGAATAAAAGACAGGTTGGTAGCATGGGTTGCTCTCCCAGAATATTTTTTAAATATTCTAATAATATACAACATTACTGTAATGTTATTAGAAAACAATTGGTCTGTTCTTTTAGCAGATGAAAATGTAAGACAGGTAGGGGGAGATTATCCCTCCTTTGCATTCAGGAATAACATGTCACTTAAAAGGCTTTTATGTTATGGCCCAAGGTATGTATGTCCCACACCCTCAGGGAAGGTTGGTACCCTTCCCTGTCATAATTGTAAACTTGCTCTGCTATTTCTCCAGATCCCTGTTTTACACACCCTGTCACCGGACATGTTTTTACACCGAGATTTGTGCCAACATGTAGGAGCAGTAACTTAGTTTATCTTGCTACATGCTGTGCCTGTAATGGTTTTTACATTGGTAAGACCACACACCAGCTGAGGGAAAGAATTCTTGAGCATTTAGGAAACATGCGCAATCAGGTTATATCTAATGTCCTAGCTAATCATGTCTTATCTTATCCGGGCCATAGTACCTTTTTGTTTAGGGTTGTGCAAGTGCTGCACCCAGCAGAAGAAGAGGTGATTTTAACAACACTGTTGAATTATGTGAACTAAAATAGATTATCTCTATGAGGGCTTATGAACCTCCAGGCCTTAGCAGTGGCACTTCCCTTAAGCCTGCCTTATTAGGCAGAAGATGATGTAAGAAGATTTTTGTTTTTAATTGGTTCAGTTTTAATTGTTTCTTACCGATTGGCTGAGTGCTTTTTTAAAAATATGTGATTTTTATTTTCATTTTGTATTTGGTCTGATGAAGCGGAAACCCCGCAGAAGCGCTAACCTTTTTCCAATAAACTGTTTGCTGTCTTACATATCTTCTGGACGTTTATTTGGCTGGACTGTGGTGGTTTGACTCACTTATACTTATTTCTGGATACCTAGCTATTGTCCAAGGGGAGATGGGTTGTGTGTACAGTGTTATACTGCCACCTGCCAGGTGGCACCAGGCATCTATTGACAGACACTACTGTCATGACCCTCAGGGTGTGAATGACATGCATTAGCCAATCCTCCAGGTGCCTCCTGGACATGGCCACTGAGGTGATCAAGTTGACATTATGCAACATGCATTATAACACATGGTTATTGTCTGTGATGGTGTTCTGCACCCAAGCATGTTCAGTTGACTGTGGTAGTTTAGTGGAGGTATCTGTGGCATGTT
>NC_056744.1:1210683700-1210801200 GCF_019279795.1 Protopterus annectens | reverse complement strand
CAGTTGCAGTGCGCCACTCCTGGGCACGTATCCAGAGGTAAGACTATGATTAAACAGCTGTCCTAGCTGTGGGTTTAATTCCTCGTTGAGTTCGTGGAGCACACAGCCGGGGACACCATCAGGTCCCATGGATGCTGTGTTTTTGCTTTGGAGAGAGCAGTTCTCACTTGGGCGTTGGAGATGTTTGGGGGCTGCAATCGCTTGGTATAGATATCTCTCCTTTGGAGGAGGGAGAAGTTTGCACTGAACCTGTCAGCCAGTATGTTGGCAATGTCTGTAGGATCAGTAATCTTCACATCATTTTGAACTAGTTCTGAGCATATCTGGGAGTTTCCTCCCAGGTTTCTAACATAGCTAAAGAAGGCCTTATGATTGTCTTTTGAGTTTTTAGCTATTTTCTCTCAAAATTTGCTTTGGATGATTTTATGAGAGCTCTTAGTTTTTACTTATAGTGATCAAGGGTGTCTTACCTTTTAAGGATTTTGCTCTATCTTGTAGTAGCTTCCTCCTTTTGTTGTAGAGTTTGTTTATGGCTGGGGTCCACCAGACTGGACGCTTGCCTTTGGTACAAAGAGTCTTTGTTTTGCTTGGGATTGCCTTATCCATGCAGTCCTGCAGGTGCTGGTAGAAGGCATTTGTAAGTGATTCAGCGGCTTGAGTACTTTTTTCCGCCGGCTCGGGGGCTTTAAAGGAGACCACACTAGTCTTTAGAAGTGTGAAGTCGGCTTTCGAGAAGTTCTTTACTGTGGTCTTTTTTATTTCAGGTGGGGGTGGGATGAGGACCTCCAGCGAGATTAGTTTGTGATCTGATCTCACCAGTGAGGGGTATACTTCCGGTGTTGAACATTGTGCTCCCATGTTCGTGATGATGAGATCAAGTATGTTATATATATATATATATATATATCGAAAAGACCCAAAGGGGAAGAAGCAAATAGACTGAACCAAATGAGTCCAAATAAAAATATGTTGCTGTAGGCCACTTGAATAAAACAGTGTCTAAAACACAACTAGTTCATACAGCAAATTGGTTCATACAGCAAATCGGAAGCCAAGAGGTAAAGCACAAACCCTTCAGTTGACTCCCATCAACTTGTACGTCGAAGCAAAAGTCAGAAAATATAACATAAACCCTTCGGTTGACTCACAACAGCTTAGACATGCACAAATAAACTCCAAATCGAAAAAGCAAAGCTGTATGCAATACACAAACCCTACGGTTCAAAATCCAACTTTCATCAATGCAAAGACGCTTGTAATAACTCCAGGACCAATATAAAAGAATAGAAGAACCTTTAATGATAAGCGCTTTCGCGGTTAACAATACCGCTTCATCAGATGAATTTGTGTATTGCATACAGCTTTGCTTTTTCGATTTGGAGTTTATTTGTGCATGTCTAAGCTGTTGTGAGTCAACCGAAGGGTTTATGTTATATTTTCTGACTTTTGCTTTGACGTACAAGTTGATGGGAGTCAACTGAAGGGTTTGTGCTTTACCTCTTGGCTTCCGATTTGCTGTATGAACCGATTTGCTGTATGAACTAGTTGTGTTTTAGACACTGTTTTATTCAAGTGGCCTACAGCAACATATTTTTATTTGGACTCATTTGGTTCAGTCTATTTGCTTCTTCGCCTTTGGGTCTTTTCGATATACATTTTTTGGGTCTTTTGGTTTTCTGATTATATATATATATATATATATATATATATATATATATATATATATATATGTATATATAGATATATGTACATATAACTATATATGTATACACATCCTATGTGTACAGCTATGCCTAGTTACGCTGGTATATATGTAGATATGTGCAACTATATGTGCATACATATCTATTCCGATATACCTACTACTGTCAATATATATGTAGATATCCATACATATATGTGCATATGTATCTCTATCTGTATATGTATATACATATATTGCTCTGTATATGTATATATCTGAATGTTTATATGTATATATATATATATATATATATATATATGTGTGTGTGTGTGTGTGTGTATATACATATCCATCTATCTATGTTGATATGTATATATGTATATAGCTATATAGATATATGGATAATTAGATATACATATATGTTCACCATATGTCCTGAACATGGAGTGGAGCCCTACCTCAGCCCCAATAGTCCCAACCTCGTAATGTAAGGGGATGTCAGGTATGTATTGCAGGTATATTTGTAGACTATTGCTACTGTAATAGGGATTGCCTTCACAGACATGGTGTGTGTGGAAGGTGACATCTGCTTTTAACATGTGCACCATTGGCTACTGACAGACATCCTAAGGATATCATAGTACAGTACCACTGCTAGCACATATGGACTACAACAGAGATGTGGCCAATATATGTGGACAGTCTTACACATTCTGGAAAGTCCAGAAGTATACACAGAACCTCTTAGTGCAAGACATGTGGACCAAGCCTGACAATGTGGATGTTAACAGCCATGTAGATGGATATAACACGTAACTACTGGTATACATTTGCCCCCATAGGTTATGCATTCACAGACCCCTGTCTGTCCTGACACATAATAACTGCTGGTACCGAAGTGCCATGGTCACATACTACCCACTAGTTATTGACATTCATCTGTATAGCATCCCACTGCTCTGTCTGACATACATGACAGTTATGTGGCCCGGCAGCAGTACATCTGGCAAGTATCTGGACATGACATCTCATTGGGTAAGTACACTACGCTGCTAGCCATGTAACAAAGCATTTTGCAGGCTACAGGCAGACTGGCTCAACACTGGCCTACATTTCCTATGGGGGAATACACATGTACCTGCATATATAGCAGGCTCTACAGGCATGTCTCAGCACAGAATAACAGACACCTGTATGAAAGTGCATAACCACAACCAATGTGAACACAGCCACAGCCACATATGGTAAGCTAGCATAATATTACAGTATATGGACTATCTGTTCAACACCATCCTCATGTGTGCCACTCACACACTACCCCTACGTATACTGGGCTGCTACACATTGTGGTCTGATGCTTGTCTGTGATATGAGACATGTGTGTGTTTGGACCTACAAACATATAAGCCAATAGGGTAACATACGGTGGAGCAGCATGTAACATCAGATAAAACAGGACCAAGATCAATGATATCTATCACAGTCTGTACACAGGCCAAGGTACATATTAACAATACACACACTGTCGACAATCACCATAAGTACACATACCTCAGTACTGTACACACAACCACAGAATGTCCAGGTTATGTCATCAAATATAACCCCTACTATACATAACATGTGTAGCAGTCTGATATCTCAATGGCTTATCAGATATGATGTCAATAAATATGGTGTACAGCACATATGCACCTCTTACTGCATGACATCTGTACGAAGGTTGACAGAGCTGTGGCTGGAGGCACAAACACAGGGCCAATATTGACATGTTGCTGTGATAACCTCATACATTAACTGTTGTAACAGGGTTTGTTGGAACATAAGTCCTATGAGGGATATGAAGTCAGTAACTCTCACAGCTGTCACCATCTACAGACTGCAATCCTCACATTATTTTCTGCAGTTCACAGATAGGTGCTCTGTGGGTAACACAAGAACCAAAAGGTACCACACACTACCCAGTCTGCAGATGACCCTACAGATAGGGGTTTCCTCATAAATGTAGCAATGACATGACAGGTATTAAAACATGTAGGACAGCTATATCCACAGACACCCTGTTACACCAACATTACTCCAATCGCAGTATAGCAGCACGTACAGTCTGTAGTCAAGTCAGGCACATCCCCCTCCTGTGTGTTGGCCTGTTTCCACAGTGTGTGTTATTAGAGGTAAATTCCCAATCCATCTGTGATGCTGTTTGCTAAACAACACATTTAGTTCCTGCTTACAGTGCATGAAAAAGCTCAACACCAACATGATACTCCTAGATACTGGAGTGTGTTTCCATGCAATTGGCTATGGGAATGTTACTACAGCTGTTCCACATGCAATCAGCAAGAGAATGGCTGAAATTCATGCAGAGGCTATCAGCTGATCATGAGCATCACTTACAATACACATGCTGCTGTCTAAGCAAAGCAGGTGTACGTCTCCACATCCACCAGAGAGGGAGTGAGAGAGGAAGACAGAGGCAAAGTAAAGTAAGTGAGGGGTGGAAGAGTAAAACTTAAGCATGTTTGTGTTGTCCTACCAGCACAGTGTATCATACCCCTGACGACTTACGTAGTGCTACTACATTTCTATGCAGTTATCAGATGCACTACATAGCTTACATGTTGAGGAGCCCTCAAAACATATATGTGATGGTGAGTGGCATCTGCAACAGGGATATGGTAGCTATACAGTAGGTGTAATACACGTGCCTGTCCACATGAACAGGTGCCGGTATCAACACAGCCATACTCTCACAGGGATGCACACACATTGACACACATGGCAGGGCCAGGAATACAACTCATCACTAGTGAGATTATCACAACACATTACTGTGCAGGTATCACATGCACCACAGGAGTCATACAGAGGTTATATGGGTAAAGAGTATGTGGAGGTGTCTGACATTGGAAAGCATGCTTTAGTATGCCAATGGGGGTTGTAGTGAGTGTGAATGTGACACACACACACACACACACACACACACACACACACACACACACACACACACACACACACACACACACACACACACACACACAGTGCCAGTGCTGACATGCATGGGTACATTTTTTCATAGATGTGTAGTGGTTGACTGTGCCAGACAGCTATACAAGGCTAGGTGATGGTATACCTTCAGCCCACATGACAATTGTCTGCATTGTGGCTCAGGGGTGTAGTTTCTGGATTTGCCCACACAGGTGGGTATTGTATTCACCATCCAGTCACATGGGTGACTATTGTGTGTGGCCATTTCTGTGCATTGCGTGCCATATAGGTGTTCTTTAGTCCATGACATGGATGGTGTCTGGGATGTGCACACCTCCCACATTCATGTATAGTGACATGTGGAACTGTAACTGGGGTATCTAGCCCATGTTGTGTACACAGATTACCATCAGATGTGCCAGTACTGACCTCATGTGGTGGGAACTGGTAATGGACAGCAGGTTTACCCTGCACTAACATTGATAGCATGATACCAGCATTCCTTTGTGTCAGTGGCATCTGTACATAGAGAGCATGTTTTCAGGCATCAGGTGTCCAGTGGGGAACATTGGGAAGGTGCACTCTTGGCATGTACATGCCTATTGGACAAATGGACAGGCTGTCATGCCCTCTGTAGCCCACTGTAAGCACACCATAGTTAGTATCAGTGGGCAATATGCAGGGTGCTACCAACATAGTGACTGTTACCTGGGCAAGTGTGTGTGTGTATGAGACATGGGTTGAGCGTGTTCACTAGGTAATACTATGGTTGCTAACTTTGCTTGCCTGGCCTTGATGTCACATGTATGGGTATGGATTTGAACCCCAGCCTCTCAGTTATTTCACATCTGTTATCCCTGTATGGTGGACATTGTGATACATACTAGGGCCAACATATAAGAAATTAGCAAAACCAGCTCCACATTGAGCCCAGTTGTTACACACTCACACCCACCTCCACACAGGCTACGAGTTACAAGCACAGACACACACCTGTCATGTCTGGGATTAGAACTCCCCAAAGGTGTATTTCACATTGGATGTCATCAACAGGATTGCCAAAGTAGGGCAGTTGAATTGTAGTGAGTGCGGCTAGGCTAAAATGCATTGCTCCCTACACAGACATTGAAACACACACAAAACATCCACAACCAACATGTGTGGGAATAGAACCCTTGCCAGAGTTCTATATAACACTACAGCATGAAGCTGTTATAGGATGCACTATGGGGATTACTGGAGTTCTTCCTCCCCAAATGTGTATTTCACAATCAATATCAGCAGGATTGCCAACGTAGGGCATTTGAATTGTAGTGAGTGCGGCTAGGCTCAAAGCATTGCTCCCTTCACTGACACTGAAACACACACACACACACACACACACACGCACACACGCACACACACACACACACACACACACACACACACACACACACACACACACACACACTTGCCATGCCTGGGATTAGAACTCCTACTTATCTAGTTAATCATGCTACAGCAGTACACAGTTATAGGATGTGCCATGGAGATTACTGGGCTGCACCTTTCTGAAAGGTGTATTTCACAGTGCATGACATCAACAGCCTTGACAAAGTAGGGTATTTGGATTGTAATGAGTGTGACTAGCCTAAAAAGCATTGCTCTGTACACAGATGGTGACACACACACGCACACACACACACACACACACACACACACACACACACACACACACACACACACACACACACACACACACTTGCTATGTTTGGGATTAGAACTCCTACCTAGTTTATTACAATACAACAGTATGCAGGTATAGGACTTGCCACGGAGATTACTGGGCTACAGCTTTCCAAAAGGTGTATTGCACAGTGTATGACATCAGTAGCCTTGACAAAGTAGGCATTTGAAATGTAGTGAGTGTGACTAGCCTAGAAAGCATTGCGCTCTACACGGAGAAACACTCACTCACACACACACATAGTTGCTATGTCTGGGATTAGAACAAGTACCTAACTAGTTTATTACACTGCAGCAGTAAGCAGTTATAGGATGCACCATGGAGATTACTAGGCTACACCTTTCTGAAAAGTATATTTCACAGTGTATGACAACAGCAGCCTTGACAAAGTAAGGCACTTGGATTGTAGTGAGTGTGACTAGCCTAAAAAGCATTGGTCTCTAAACAGACACACACACACACACACACACACACACACACACACACACACACACACACACACACACACACACACACACACACACACACTTGCCATGTGTGGGATTAGAACTCCTACCTAACTAGTTTATCACACTACAGCAGTATGCAGTTATAGGAAGCACCACAGAGATTACTGGCCTACACCTTTCACAAGGGTGCATTTCAAAGTGAGTGACCTCAGCAGGCTTGTCATAGTATGGCTATGGGGAAGGCAGTGTGTGTGTATGGGCCATAACCCATTCATCTAGGGGTTGGCACACCACATGTGGGCATATGCAGGGCTATATTCCACAGGTACATGTATACAGCTACTAGATGACTACTTCCTTGTACAGTCATGCTACACAGCTAGCACTTGCACCACATAGTCCATCATGCTAACAGATACCAGTGGCTAAGGTCTACAGTGAGCAACATCCAAACTCATGTGGTTGTAGCCAATTGGCTGTGTGCTAGGTGGAACAGGCCTCATAATGGATGGCCCCTTGTGACAGTCACTCTCTTCCACACATCTGTGTATGTCTACTTTTGGCTTATTATATTGTGTTGTCCTTGGATATATGCCTGCATTCCTATCTAGTGTGTGTGCAAAGTATGAGTGCTGCATACTGAGGAGTGTCTGCACTAACATCTGCAAATGCCAGATATGGCTGGTCCACTGTTGTTTGCAGACATGGCCTTCATTTGTTTAAGTTTGTGAGCATGCCCAGTATGACCTTTCAGTATGTTGTTGGCTGACATTGCCTTCATTTCTCTAAGTGGGTGAGCATGCCCAGTATAACCTTCTGTACTGAATGTGTGGATCGATTCCAGGTAGTTTGTACTGCAGTGTAGACCTTCGTATTGTACACCTTCAGGTAGCGTACTGTTTCTGCAGGTTATCTGTCAATCATTTGGCAACGTGGGGACAAACTTTGCAAGGGATAGTGTGGACTGTAGGTGATTGTGTCTATGCTGCTTCAGTTGCATGGTACAGCTGTTAGAAGAGATATTCAGACATGTGTACTGTTATACACAGTGATGTTTTCTGTCCTCATGTACTGTTAGGTGGACATTCTTGCTCACAGTGATGAATTGGGGGACAAGGGTGACTACAGCTGTGTCTGGTATTGTGTGCAGACGCCTACGTATTCATGGTAAGTTATGCCATTCTGGAGGGGGAGCTGTAGACACTTGGTGCTGGGTTTGTGTATCCAGTTCAGCACCTTGGTATAGCCCTGGCAGAGGATCCCATACTTGTCCACCGATCAACATGGCAGTATGGCCTTATCTTGCTGCAGCAATGCCTCACAGCTGTACAGATTTGCACATGTTAGCCAGAGGCAGGGGCCATGGCTCAGAACATTTACTCTATTGTAGTGTACAGGCAGGTGTGTAGCCACCCATTTATGTGTTTGCAGCCAGGGATAGTGTGCACACAGCTTGGTGTCAGACCCTGCACATTCCATGCTGCCCATGCCACCCACACCACCCTCTGTTATTCTAACCTCTTCCATACATTATGCATACATTCTCTGATATTTTCCCTAAGGGTATCACCACATCACAGGTGTGTGTTAGTGTTGGTCCACAGTTCATGCAGTGGGTGGACATGTTACTGTAGTTTGTCCACATGGCCTTGCATATGGCGTACATGGAGTGTGTTATGTTGTTATTTGGGTGCCCATGACATAACATGCATTGGCAGTACATGTGAAATGCGAGCCTTTTGCAGACACCTGTGGGGCATTAGGTGTTGATGCAGGCCAGATGTGGCAGGCCATTGCATTCTGTCAGTCCTACAGTCCCAGACCATCATACAGTATATTCCTCTAGGGTGACAGGGTAGATGTGATAGTTGTTCATGCCAATACCTTCTATCAGTCTTGATCAGGTGGTGGAGATGCTTGCAGGGTGCTACCTACAGCTAGGGATATACCTGCATGGGACACCTGCACTGCATGCTGCAGTCTTCCGCTATTCTCATATACAGGTGGGGTCGTACTGTACCCATTACCCATAGCAGGGATATTGCCAGAGAGGCACCTGTGGGTGGTGTTTGTGTGTCTAGGTGCATGTGTGCTATGGACACTACTTGCATCTGACACGCAAATATACATGGGGCATTACAGTTATGCTGGGATGTATAGGTACATCAGCTGATTCCCAATACATCAGTCCTACCTCCTTTGTGATCTGCAGGTGTTCAGGCAGACTTCACCGGTATCCCCCACTACAGATCCTGTTACTGCGATGCATACCTATATGTACAAATCCAAGGGTGTCACCATTTCACAATGATACAATATATACTGTATGTCTGGGGTACTTTCCGCTATATACCGCTTGTATATCTAGCCCAACAGCCATGCCATGTCAGTCTTTCAGATGGTGACACATATTACCACCATACATTTACACTGGTTTACTGCTAGCACGTGTTATACTGGTGGGGATTGTCTTTGGCCCTGCAGTTCTGAGGGCTTGTCCCTGTTATCAGCAGTAGTGGGCAATGGCCACCAGGTCTTACCTCAACAGGCATACATACTGACCACTCTCACACATTATGAAACACACACCATCCTAACACACACAGACCTGCATATTGTGCAAATGCTACAACCTATCCTGCTACCTTGGCCACCACTGGCCATCTGTGTTCCACTCGTATTCTACCGACTCATACATGTTACTACATTTCTACACAGGATTGGGGAGGCACACCTGAGTGTCACTATATTTGTACACTGGATTGAGTGAAGGGGCAGACCTGTCTGTTTCCACATGTCTACATAGGCGTGGGGGGCACTCCTAACTGTTACAAAATTTCTACATAGGATTGTGGGGGGACACACCTGACTGTTTTTACATGTCTACACAGGATTGGGGGGCACACATGACTGTTACTAAATTTCTACACAGGATTGGGGGGGACACACCTGACTGTTTCAACATGTCTACATGAGAGTAGGGGGGGCACACCTGACTGTTGCTACATTTCTACATAGGGGTGTGGAGGGACACACCTGACTGTATTTACATTTCTACACAGGATTGCAGGGGCACACTTGACTGTTACTACATTTCTACAGGGGATTGGGGGGTCACACCTGACTGTTTTTACATATCTACACATGATTGGGGGGCACTCCTTACTGTTTCTACATAACTACATAGGATGGGGCAGCACACCTTGCACATGCACACATTTGCTATGACTGTACTGGCATGTCAGGTACTCCATTTCATTCTGTATTCTAACTATCATACTGACTAGAGGCATATCAGTGTACTACAGGTCTTAGCTTTGGTTGTCCCACATATTAGTGTCTGACTTCCTACCCTTCAGAACTAACATCCCACTGCCTCACCTGCTGTAGTCTGTCTGTGAAGGCCTGGGGGAGGTTACCCATAGGCATCATTCAGAGGCCATAGCACAGGTTCTGTTTGGTTTTGTCTACACCTGTCCTGCTGGCTGAGACTGTTGTTGGGTATGTGAACCTCCCTGACTGGCATTTGTGAGTCATATGGACACACATCTCACCCAGCACATTTCCTGCAGTGGGTTTTGTCACCCTGTGTAGTACTGGCTACTATGGTGATTCCAGTATGTGTTACAGATGTCATGGTGCCACTACAGGTGTCTACTATCTGCTGCCATAACATTCAGCCACCCAATTCCCTTGCATGTGCACATCCATACCATAGATGCAGGTAACGACACATGCTACTCCATTTGGCAATTGGTAGGTTGATTGACTTACCTTGTGGGTGTGCCAGGATTAAGAATGGTGCTGGAGGGCTGCCTATGTTGGATGCACATAGTACACTCCCTATACATGGTTAAACAAAGGTAGTGTCATGTTTGGCATCCCTTTTACTGTATGTGCGAGTCAGAGAGAGGTATCATTCTCTGGGTCCCAACTGTGTCAGTGTATGTGCTATGCATTGTCTCTTTGCCATGCCATGAGCATACTGGGCACGCCTCCATCTGCCTACTGGGGCAGGCTCAGGTTGATCCTCCTTCAAGTCACTCTGTGCCTGTGCAGGCCTTGGCATTGGTGGAGGGCTGTGTGTCCCTGCCCTGTGATGTTCCTGCTGCAGCTGTTTCCTCAGGATCATATTGTGTAGCATGGCACATACCATAGCAATTTGGGTACATGTAGCTGGTGAGTACTGCAAGGGTCCACCAGATGTGTCCAGACAATGGAACTGTAACTTGAGCATCCCAATCACATGATCTATTATAAGTCTGGTCTGTGCATGTGCCTCATTATGGCGCTCTTGTTCAGGTGTGTGTACATTTCTGATGGGTGTCATTAGCCACAGCTTCAGTGTGTAACCAGCATCCCCCAATAGGTGACTATAGGGGATGACCCACTGGTAAATCTCTAGTAGAGATGTGTCAAATGCCAAATGTGTGAATTGTGATAGCTTCCAGGGCAGCCAGCACACACATTCGTTATAATGCCCTGGGCATCACGCATGACCTGGCAGTTGATGGAGAGTAGGCCCCTGCGGTTGATGTAGGCCCTTCCCTGATCACTGGGTGGTGCTTTGATGCATATGTATAGCACCCACTACCTCTGGGTATTCTGCTATTTGGTGGAAGAGACACATATTGCTGGCCAACACCTCACGGTTGTTGAAATGTATGTGGTCACTGGCATGTGCTGACATGGCATCTAGGAACTGGTGGAATACTCTGAATGCTGATGCCTGTGAGATCTCCATGATATCCCCAGTTGAGCTTTGGGAAGTACATGTGGCTAGTATTCCTAGGCATACACATACCTTGGTATCCACTGGGATGGTTCCCCCTCGGTCAGTTCGGTGTGTCAAGCGTGGCCGGCATAGATCAACAATTTGCTGTAGGAGGTCCATGTCCACCCTATAGCACTCCACTATCTCCAGTTCCTGTAGCTCCTGGTAGGTTACTCTGGGTCTGTACACTCTTGTCCATCACCTCACTGTGGGTTGTTCGGCAGCATTCACATCTTCACCACCCTCAGCTTCTTGCACGTGTTGTTCAATGTTGCCTGCTGCAGCCCTTCTCATTTTGTAGTTTTGTTTGTAAAAAGTTCCCGCTTGTATACACCGGTGGTGTAGAGTATGGGAAAAAACAGAAGGCAAGGTCTTTACATAGTTTATAATAGTGTTCTGGGCTGGGCTGGTCTGCTGCCTGTGTAATTGGCTGATTCTGATACATTTCACCTGCCAGCTATGCTAGTTCTCCTTGATTACCTTCCTACTGCTGTTTTCCCTTCCTATCCTGTTTAAGCCCGGAGGCACGCCGCACAAACACAGTGCTCAAATGTGCACAGAGCTGCTATTTCCTGGTTTAACTTATTTTTTTTTCCTTTAAAATCTGGTGCGTGGCACGCACACCCACTTAGGCAATGTAAAGAGTGCTAGGCAGATTCAGACACACTCCCTTGCTTAGCCGTGCTAAGCTAGGAGCAAATCTGAGCCACAAGGCTCCAATCCGCTTTCAGTATGCCTTTCACACCTCCTCATGATGTCAGTTAACTCCTAGGCTTGCAACAAGCTATTCCTACTCTTACACTGTTGGGACCTGACTAGCATTCTGGGGAAAACTGGGATTCACTATTATTCCCCTCATTTGCATGGGATTGCCTGTTAATTCATAGTTGCATGTCTCACACTGAGCCTCCCCCCTTAGCAATCACTCCTCACTGGACATGTTGTCTTCTGCCTGCCATTGACTTTCATGGCAGAATAGTGATTTTAGTTAGAATGCTTAGTTTAGGTTTATTTTATTACCCCCCCCCCTGTTCCCGTTTGCACGCCGCTGCCCTACGCTTAAACAGCCGAGATCAGCAAAAAAAATAAATAAATAAAAGTTGTTTTTTTAATTTTTTTGGCTGTTTGCAATGTCAATGGCCTTATACTTGGCCATTGGCATGCTTTCTGACTGATATGCAGCCTTTATTTGGAGCTGTCACAGCTCTGTTTTGGATTTTGCATAAATGTATTCAATTACTAACAGAGTAATTTTCTGCAGATTGCACTAGTCCTGCACGGCCAGTTTCAATCTTTCTGGATTGCAAATTCATCTCATTTACATGGATTTCTCTTGCAAATGGGGAGATTTGCATACAGGGGCTTAGTCTGTGTAGGACTAGTGCAGGAGTGCTCGTGCATACCCCTGTAGGTTGTTCCTGGATTGCACGGCAGACATATTGCCTGCTAGAGCACCTGCACTAATCCTGCAAGCCGTGCAAGGCATGCAGAATCTGGGGGACTGTTTATTCCACAGCATTACATGATAGCAGTTATTGTTTGATATTGTATTTATGTTTCCTAAGTCCTTACTACTAGAAATTGCTGATAGCTATATCTGGGCAGTGCTATAGGTTTGGGAGATGCATTAGTTTTATGCACAACTGCACAGCCAGCAGTTTTCTGTACTATTATTCCATCTCTACATTTGCACAAACTTCTGTGGTCATTACAGGCATATAGGAAAAAAGGCACACAATGAATGGAGTCTTATTTACCTCTTATTCTACTTGTATTTCATGTACATTGCATGCAGTGTCTGATAATTAGGTGTTTTCTTTCAGCTGGGGAGAGTGGTATAATACAGCATTCCTGATAGTTAAAAAAGGGAAAATATGACTCCCCAGAGCATCACAGCACCCTGCAATACAATTCACCTGTCATTTGTCCCTTGGACCTCTACTACGTTTGGTTAGCAACACTCATTCCACATCTTGTTTCATCTCTCTCATATGCAAACCATCTGACTTACCATAAAATCTGGGTCCATTCAAATAACAGGATGTCTTTATTACTTCTTGTCCTTTCTCAGACATCAAGTAGCATGCAATCCATTAAAGACCACTGGCAAACTCTCTTGATACTGTGTATGTTCTTCAGGTCACGGTGGGGATTTTAATTTGAACTGAGGAGCATCATTGCCAAGGAGTGGATACCTGGGTGGTTCATTTCTCCCACACATTACAAGTCATGGGCATCCATGCCAAGGAGTTAATACCTGGATGGTTGATTTTTTTCCTGCATAGCCCAACGTAACTTGTATATTTGTACTAGGTTGACTTAAGTATACACCGTGGCTAGTCTTACTTGGTAAATGTCTAGTAAAAAAAAATCATGTCATAATCAGTCAGTAGCAATATTCTTTGCATGTCTAAGCTCTGGTTTATATTCTTCACCCTTAGGGTGCTTGCTGCATTTTATATTAAATAGGATCACTTTCATTATAATAAGAACAGAACATATCTAAAATGCAAACATATGTTAATATCAGTACACTCATGACCACTTGTAAGAGCAGAAAGGTAAACTTTATTACTTTTCAGATATAAATATATTTATATTAACCTTAATGTTAGCTGTCAGTACAATATAAAACTAAAAGTGCATACTGAAAACAGCAGACTATGTTCTACATGCATGGTCCTAACCTCAGTCATTTTACTTTCTGCATACACGTATCCCACTGCATATCCTAACCACAATATACTGACCGATCCAATTAAACAGTGGTGAACACAATGCTGCTAATCTAAAACTTGCTAATAACACTGCCAATGTATCAGGAATAAAACCCTTTGATCCATGGATGATTTTGTCTGTATGAACATGATCTTCTTTTGATTTCAAAATCATAGCTAAAAGATATAGATCTTGAATGAGATGTCATACTTCAGGTTACAATATCATGTGGTTAGCAAGAAAACATAAAAGCGGAGGAGGTGTTGACTTCAGAATATTGATAACTTCATATATTACTATCAATACAAACAATTCCATATTCTCTTTAGAAAATCCTGATCCAAACTAGTTAATAATCTGAAGAATTTCTCTTTAGCCTGTCTATTTGATACCCTAGGAACCCATGAAATCAGCTGTATATGAGGCCCTTCAATGGCTTACCTATAGTGCAAACAAAAAGCTCATCATTATGGGTCAACAAAATGCTGAATAAATGTTTTCTTGTTAGATGATTTTAGCCTTTGTCTCTTCATTGGTAGTTACTAGGCTTGCAGTCTTGGAGACCATTAAGGAGCCTATTCCAAATTCCAAGTTGCCCCAAACATTGTCTGGTTAAGTGACTTGCTCAAGGTCACACAGTAGCTATGTTAGGGCTGAGGGAATCAAACCCTGTGCAACATTAACTACAGCTCACAGCCTTAAACGTCTGTGCCAAAAGACATACTTATAGTTGACAAATAATTTGTAAGTGAAGACAAGACCTCAGGCTGCTACAGAACATACTGGACTAGATACTTACAAATGCACCAGACAAAGTCAGATTAACTGATATCATAGTTTAAGGCATCATTGGCCAACTACCTACCTAACTTTATTGTGTGGTGCCATATAACAATCCAGAGGCAGGAAGACTTTTTGCCATTCCAGAAGTATGAAACTTTTGATACTAACCTGCTTCAACCAAATATTGTATTCTGTAAGGTATAACATACTAAAATGTTTGCCATGTGATGATGCTATACATTAATTCCATTTAGTGTTTTAGATGTCTTAAACAGCATGGCTTCATTTGCACTTGAGTTGCATTGTAGTTTAAAACTTGCCCTGTATCACAATGTAGATCAAGGTTATGATGTATCCGAGAGATCATCTTTAGTCTATCTCCAGACTTTCCTAACAAAAATCATATTTTAAGACATATGTAACCAATTGAAACAGCTAATCCTGGCTAACAAAGAGACCTTTCATCAGGAACAGTGTATACACTTTAGCAATCTAAATATATGCAAAGAAGCTACTAAAATACTGGACAAAACTCCAATATTTGTTCATTTTCCTTAAATGATGGCTCTTCAGATTAGTACTCTATTTGGGGAATATTTTCACGATTTAGTAAAAAAGTATGTATTAACTAGTTAAAGGACTAAGTTTTAATACTTCCCCACAGCATGACTGCCCCGCCTCCACAACGCAAACAATCTCAACAGGTTTAATATAAAAATTCATCACTAAGGTGAAGCCTGGGTCACCTAAGTTCATAAAAATCTCAGCTTGTGATATAGCAGACCCAAAGTCAATATTAATTGTCAGACCAGTTGGATGAGCCTTATTTCCTATTTCCATATTTCCTGTCATTCATCACATGGCAAATGTTTTACTAGGTGACTTCAACTACCTCTCCATCAACTGGGAAAACTACTTGTGCACCACTACACTGGCCCAATGCTTCCTGGAATTTATCAATTCCAATAAACTGGACCAGCTCATTCTTACCCCCACTAGAGGAAGCAACATTCTTGACCTGGTTATTACTAACATGGGCAACTGTTGCTCTACACCAATAGTCAATCCCTCCCTGGTTAGATCCAACCACAAACTAATCACCATGGAAAACAACATCTCACCCACACCCCCTGCAAAGGTAACCACCATGAAAAACTTCTCCAAAGCTGACATTGGGCTCCTAAAAACAGAGGTGGCTAACTTCACGGCACCCATGTCAATGGAAAATAGATGCATGACTGCCAAATCATGCACCAATGCACTGTACGAACACGTACATAAATGCATGTAACTAGCCATACCCAACAGAACCAAGACACTCTCCTCCAAAAAAAAAAAAAGGAAGCCAATCTGGTAGTCCTCTGCCATTAATAAACTCTACAACAGAAGGAAGAAACTGTAGGAAAAGGTGAAGTCCCAAGACTGGAAAAACTCCCTTATTAGCCTCAACAAAAAGTTGAGATCCCTCATCAAAACCTCTAAAGCCAGCTGTGAAGGCAGAATTGTGCAGACACTGAAAACAACCACAAAGCCTTTTATAGTTATATCAAGAATCTCCACGGCAATACCTAGGTTTGTTCTGAGTTACTGTACAATGGTACCTCCTATACTGAAGCAACAGATATTGCCAACATACTGGCCGGCAGATTCAGTGCCAACTTTACTCCCCCCCCAAAGGATCAATCACAATACCGGAGGAATGCCAGGCACCCAGCATTACTGTAGCACAGGTTAAAGTTGCATTGTCCAAGGCCAAGAATACATCTTCCATGGAACCCAACAATATCCCTGGATGTGTTCTACATGAATTACAAAGTGAAGTGGGACCACATCTGTGTGCCCTGTTCAATCACAGCCTCACCTCAGGCTTTGTCCCTACCGAATGGCGCACTGCTATAGTCATCTCTTTCCATAAAGTAGGGAGCAACTACAGACCCTGGGAATTATTGCCCCATTAGCCTGACAAGTCTGATATGTAAGGCTATGGAGTGCATCATCATGGACCTAATTAACAAGGATATAGGGAATCTCCAAACTCTAGATCATATACAATTTGGTTTTGTAAAAGGTAGATCATGCCTGCTCAACCTGGTTGACTTATCTGAGTCAGTCACCAGAGCTGTGGATGAGGGCAAGGCAGCTCATACAGCCTACCTTGATCTGGCCAAGGCCTTTGATACCATTCCCCACTCAGGAATTATTGATAAACTCACCAAACTAGGCATCAACTCCTATATCACTAGGTGAGTTGCAAATTGGCTCACAGATAGAGCCCACAGTGTGAAAGTAGCGGACTCCAAGTCAGACTGCCGACCAGTCATGAGTGGAGTCCCACAGGGATCGGTCCTTGATCCTCTCCTGTTTGGCATTTACTTCTTAGAAGTCCAGGCCAACACGGAGGGACTCTGACTGACCTAGTTCGCAGATGACTGCAAGCTGAGAGCCATTATTAGCTCCCCAAGTAATGTAGACATGCTACAGAAAGTCCTCACTGAGACCAATGACTGGTGTCAAAACCATGGCCTTAAGCTTAATGCCAAAAATGCTTCATCATCCCCTGTGGGAAAAACTGAGTTCCCACTAGTTACCACATCAATGTGAGCCCACTGAACACTGAAGGTGTTATAAGAGATCTGTGGACACAGGATGACAGCAACCTCTCCTTCGACCACCACATTGCCACTGTAGTCAGAAAGTCCTTCTATGTGGCACATCTCATTACAGAGGGTTTTGCATCCAGGAAGAAAGAGGTCATCCTCTCTCTCTACTCTTCCCTCATTAAGCCAAGCATCGAGTATAATGCCTCATTTGGCATGTACCTTACTAGACACATGCAACAGCTGTGAAGACACAAAAAATAGCTCATAAAGAGGATCCTAGGCCTTAAACACATGTCCTACATGGACAGACTAAAAAAACTCCAGCTATTCTCTGTCTCATATCGTCTACTAAGAGGCAATCTCTGCTTGACTTACAAAGCCATATCTGACCCAGCTCTGTTAGAAATGCTTCATCTAAAGAAATCCCAATCCCTTTGCACCACACAATCCAGAGACTTCAACCTCATTACCACAACCAACAGAACATGCTGGAGGGACAGGTTCATAACCCAAAGACTGCCCATGCCATGGAATAGACTTCTCATACATGTCAAGCAGAGCACCTCACTGGCCCTCTTCAAAAGAAATCTTGATGAGTGGATGGGAAATAGAAAGTTCCCCCCAGGGATCACTCCAGTGGCTCTACTTGATAGAGGCACTGGGAACTAATGTCAGGCAGCACGATTCCAGAGCACTTCTATGGGTTAGACTTGTAAAGGCTCCAGGGCCATTAGCCTAGTACACACCTATGAACCTATCAACTGGAAGAAGGTGTGCAATGTACCTCTGGATAACGCAGTAGCCTCAGTTGCACTAAACAGTTATTATTCCATATCCCTCCTCTTTCTCTTATCATAAGTTCTAGAAGAATACATTCACTCACAACTACTTCAACATCTAAACAAATATAGCTTTAACTCAAATTCACAGAATGGTTTCAGGCCTACCTCTGTCATTCATATTGACCTACATCATATCTTTGCATACAGCTGTAACCAGCCACATCATGCCTAAATTGTTAGATCAGTATTTCTGGATCTACTTAAAGCATTCAGCAGCTTGGACTATGTAATGCTTCTCATGACCATAATTTGCTATGGTCTTTCTCTCAGTGCCACTAATTAGATCAAAAGTCATATATAACAATAACACAGCCAATGAGATGAAATGGTGCCATCTCATAAATGCTGACTATTACTGTTTTGAGTCCCTCAAGGCTCAATACTAGTGTGATTTGTTTTTGTTATATTTTTAAATAAAATGGTCTATTATTCTGATGAAGCTGTACTAGTACAATATGCAGATGACTCTACAATCCTTTTACCACACAATAGCATCTCCATTGTCAATGTCACAATATAATCCTGCTTTGATTGCCTACAGTAATGGCTTAAAACTATGGGACTGTATAAAAGGCAGAACTATGGCCTAAGTGTTGTGACTGAGGTACAGTGCAGCTAATATAAAAATGTATCACAAATTAAAGTGATTGGATTGTTATATGGTATATCCTTGATGAGTGGATAGGAAACCACAAATCTGTCCCAGGGGTTCCACCTTTGTCCCTCATTGACAGGAGCAACAGGTGCTGACTGAGGTTTCTTTTTTGAGGATAAACTTTTGGCTGGGCTTGTTTCATAGATTCATAGATTAGTACTAAGCTAACTGCCCTTGTGAGCCATTTTAAGCCTAGCCAATTATCCCTTGTGAGACTCAAACCCTGCACCTTGGGTTTGTAAGGCAAACACCTTAACCATTAGGCCACCCTCCCACTTGTAAGGGTCTCAGGGCCATTAGCCTAGTAACCTCCTATGATTCTATGATCAACCAAAATCATTGGCATTTACCTGTCACTGCCCAATCCACAGATAGCTGCACTATCTCCATCTCATTTAAATAATTTGATAAATTAATACAATTAATTAATGTATTAATGTTTTACTCAGACCCAGGACACATGTCTCCTAATCCTATCCTAGTCACCATGTTAGTCTAAAAACTACCCACCATAGGTATGCAGCTCTGACACGCTTCCATGCTTTCCCTGCATATGTTTGCAGTTCACTTTAAGTATAACCTCTTTGGTAATACAGACATGAGCCTTATTGATATGTCCACTTATATGTCAGTTGTAGTATTGCAAACATAGCAATGAAAAAGCTGTTATTCTTGCAGGATTGTGAATGATATATTGATGAAGCTATGAATGAGACTAACATCTCTGCACCTGGCTTATACAAACCTGCAGCCCTGGACATATACCATATAGCGATCCAGTCACTTTAATTTGAAAGGTATTTTTATTTTAGTTACACTGTACCACAGTCACAATACTTAGGTCATAGTTCTGCTCTTTATCCACCTTGTGAGTATGCAGGGCTGTTCAAACACAGCATGGACTATGTTATTCACTTAGCAGATCACAGTTTACACACAGCACAGATAGCGCAGTTAACTTGCATTATTGTATTATTCATATTTTGCTATAAAGTACCATTGAGGGGTAATTATCCAGTAGTGTTTATGCCTGTATGCCAAACAGACTCCACCCACATATCTCATTATTCCAGAAGAAATGCTAGGGTGGGGTGTGATGAAAAGGATAGCCATCCCAAGTACAAGGTGTTAGGGGGTGCAATCGATAGATCCAATCGGTCAGAAGTGTACTAGTTTTCATTTCTGTACTAGTGGAAATTAATTCCTGTAGTTGCTCTGTGGTGAAAACTGGAGCTTGTAGATATGAGGGCGGGACACAGATGACATGGCACTCCTCCTTTGGTGCTCAACCTAGTGCTGAGAGGCACCGGATAAAAGAGCCAGATGAGCCAGTTATGACTCTGCTTTATTCCATGTGTCATGTCATGCAACTGACATCAGGGGAATGTGAACATTACAGCAGAGGCCTTCTGCTACTCTATCTCGGTGTCTTTTGGATTCTGGCACATAAGTCAGTTCCATAGTTTGCTCTATGTTGTTCCTCATTTCATATATGCAAATGTTGACTCCCTCAAATAATTTTGGGTGGTGCTGTGTCCCTACTTGATTCCAAAAAGGATTGTTGTAAATATTGCCTGCCAAGTATATGCTAACAGAACATGACTAAAGATTCCAGTTTACTCAGCACATGAACCCTATTTGAAGGTTTCTGATCTGAAATCCATATAACAAAATAGTGACATATGTATAAAAAATAGGATTTATTTGTTTGTTTGTTGACAGTGTGAGTGGGTTGGTCTGTTGAACCTTTTCAGCCATGACCATAGAACATAGAATAATTCATTGAAATGCACAGACATGACAGAACATAAAACATAAATGCACAGACAGAAGTATATGTTTGAGGTTTATAAGTTTAGCCACATATAGATTATACACTAAAATATCAGTCTGAAGAGTTTAAACAATTAATAAATCCTAAGGTGGCACAATTTATATGCAGAATTTGCAGTTTGATACTGATGTGTCACTACATTGTTATTAAGTTGAGTAGGCACTTGCAGACAGATACATCCATGAGATGCATTTGTATAGCCTATTTGAAGTCATTCATAGTGGATATTGCCTTGATTTCAAAATATAGATGATTCCAGCAGGCAGGTATGAAAGTGATTTTTCCCCCAGTTTAACTTTTAAAAGGTGGTTTTACTAGTCAAATATCATCATACTATTTCTTAGGGAACAGGTTTGCTCCATGAATGGTAATTTGTTTCTTAAGGGTAGGTATTACCCTAATTTTAGTGCTGTGAAGAGAAGGTAGTGGAACAGATTAGAAAGCCCTGTCAGGTACAAGTAGCCAGTGGAGATCTCTAATGAGATCGCAATTGTGGGTTTGAGAGACTACCAATAGGACAAATCTAAAAAATGTACTTTATTTAATCTAAATTATTTTGGTGTTATTGGAAGAGTGTAGAGACATCAAGGCATAGATCATATTCAAGTTTTGGTAGTAGAACATTTTTAGCAATTACAATCCTGGGAGCAGCCGAAAGAAGAAGAAGAAGACAAACCTGGCTGCTGAAGATACAAGATTAGAGATCTTGTAACATAGCTTAAGCTAAGAAAGGACTTTTTGTAAGGACTATTTGAAATATTGTCAGTGTGGGTTGTGAAAGAGACAGACTGGTCAATAGTTAAGCCAAAGCATTTGCATTCTGTGTCATTAGGGACAGTATTGTCCATAATGCCTTTAAACAGGATGAATGTTAAGCCTGGTAATTTGGGGGAGGAGATGGTCATAAAGAAAATTACATTACTTTAGTTGAACTGAGTAGTATTTTTTAAAAGATGTTAAATGGCATAGTTCAGAAAAGCCTTTTTGTAGCTGTACCTGTAGATCTATAGGATATGTATTGGCCTCCAAGAATAAAATATCATCAGTGTACTGACTGAGACTAAAAATGAGTAGGTCTTCTGATATATCACTGATAAATGGAAACAAAAGAAGAGGGCCAAGAGCAGATCCTTGGGGTTATTGATCAAGTCAGTTTCAGACAATTGGTTATCAGCTTAAATCTGAAAGGCTGTATTAGAAAGATAATATTAAACCAAGTCATGGTATGTTCAATAGCACTATGCCTTTGGTCTTTGCAAAAATATTTCATGATTGACAGTCACAGATGCCTACATCATATCAATAATGACTCCTATTGAAATCCTTCATTCATATTACAATACATATTATTGGCTGCATAAAATAATTCAGTAGAGATGCTGAAGGCATTGCCAAAACACTTTTGACAGTCTGTAAGTAGGCTGTAGCTATTAATGTGTTTAAGTAATTGTTTATATAATAGCTTTTGAGATTTGAGATGGGCCAGAAGCCTGTGATGCCTTTGGAGAGGGAAGATAATAGCATGCTTTGGAGTTGGTGCAAAACCTGATGGTGAAAAATTAAAAATGTTAGAAAGTGGTTTGGCAATGTACTTGAAAGCTTTCCTGAGGATAGTAGGGTGAGGATATTGAATTTGGTGGAGGCAGAATTTAGGTTTAGTTAAACCTTTATTGTTTCCTTGGTAGTGATTTCAGATAAGTAGATTGCAGCTGCTCATTTAGCTAAAGGGTTGTATTGAGATACAGTGTCTGTTGCTAATTCTTTAGATGCTGGATAGAGGGAACATAATTTAAAGGTAATATCCTGAATTGAAGACCTAAGAAATGATTTATATCCTTCTGCAAAGTTTGACCTATTGCTGGTCAAGGAAGAAGGAGTAAACAGGCATGAATTAGTGATGGATCATGTCAGATGTTTTACTTCTCATCAGAAGACCTTAGGTTTACTGGTAATTACTAAATAACTAAATACTTTTGTCAGTAATTTTGTGCATTAGCTGAGTTCGTTGACATTCTAATAGCCTTTCTATGAGTAAGGTAAGTTTGGCAGAGATGGTGGTTGGTTGGATTTTGTTTTCAGATTTTATAGGTGTTGCCCCTTTAATTCATTAGTGTTAAGTGGTCTAAGTTTATCCAGGGCCAGAGTTGCCCTCTGAACCTACTTTGGATAGTATGGAATTGTGAATTTCTATATTAGAAAGGGTAGAAGTAAAAGAGTCAAAGGCTACACTTGGGTCAAATATATTGTACATGGGTGTCCGGTCTAATGATGTCAGTGTGGCAGAAATGTATGTGCTGGGAAAGGTAAACATATAACAAGTTGAGCAGGGATTTTGTATAGTTTTGAATGGCCATGTAGTGATGTAAGGGCAGTGGATGCTGACATTGTTAGAAAAGAAGAAATACAAACATGCTGACACTACAAAACAGACTGCAGTCTGTGGTGTCAGCATAACTTTTTTTTGCAAGTTTTGCTAACTTTCTCTCTGTTTCTGTCTGTTTCTGTAATTGTTAGGGAGGACCTGAATTGACGTACATCTTTCTTTAATGTTAGTTATAATAGTCAAAAGTAGTGTGACTACTTGTTATAAACATTACCTGGTGGGTTCCCAATTATTAAATTAAATTATGGTAGCATTTTAGGAAGACATTTAAATTCAGGGCCAGTGACATATACTGAAGTCGCCTAGTATGATGGCATTTTTAAGAATGACATTTAGAATGAGGATGGAGGAGAGATATAGACCTTGGCAATAACGAGGTGTATTTTTCCCTGGGGGTGAAGTCACAAGAGATCCAGTTTAGGACCTTGTTATGGTCTGTATTGCAGTTAACAGAGGTTAGGATTTCCAGAGAGGAATGTTATTTACTTGAAGGCTAACTTCACAACCAGCTTGAGCACCTGATCTCTTATCTGATATCTTTTGCATACTTAGTCTGTACTTTATTTCAGTGGCAGAAGTTGTCCTTCATCCTGTTTTCTTAGGGGGCCTGAATGCAGGGCTGGTTCATACGTAATAATGCTTTAATAGCTGTCCATTTATTGCTAATTCTACAAGTGATTAGGCAGGCAATTGCAAGACCATTATGTTTGTACTCTGAGGGGCCTGGGTTATTATGGATGTCATATAAGGTGACTTTTTTTGCCAAATGGTCAAGTTTAGTCAATAGATTTTTAATGGCATCACTGATTAGTATGGGTTGACACAATAGTTACATTTGAATTCAGTTCTGTCTTTTTAAAGAGTGTGTAAGTAACTTTGTGTAAGAATTAAGCTGTGGTGGTTTTCCTGTTGTGACATTATAGCTTGCATGTGGGCAATACTTAAGCCTTCTTGATTTATAAGAACATACATTGTCAGTGATCTGGATGAGGCTGCTCATGAGAGATGTTGTCGTGCACAAAGTGAAGAAGAGTCTTAGGTAAGTCATGTTGTCGTGCTAAGAGCTAAGGCCTGTAGTTAAATAATCATGGGTTGAAAGATAAGAACTCAAAGTAGTGAGAGTAGTAGAATAGGCAGAAAAGAAGGTGGTAGAAATAACAAATTAAGTAGTTGCCATCTCAGTTGTGTGGAGTGTGAGTTGGATAACAGAATGGTGAAACAAAGGGGAGTTAAGGTGAAAGAATAGTAGGACAGAAGTTGGGGGATAAGTAAAGGCAGTTATCGCATATGTCACGTGGACTAAAGGCAGTTATTGTATACTTCACGTGACGTAAATGTCATGATAGTAAAGTACAAGGATCCATGGTTAGCACTAAAAAAAATATAGTTTCTAGAATTATATGTTTAGGATTTATGTTTTTTTTTCCTTTTGGTTAAGTGTTTTTGTTTTATATGTGGTTCCCACTCTCTTTGTCTCTTTCTTCTTAGGGTATCCTCAGTCTTTTGTCAATGTGCATCACAGTCTTTCCTTCTTCTTTTGTTCTCCCCCTTGTCATCACTGACGGGCTTTTATCTGGGATTAATGTCTGGCTATATCCCTTGTACTGCTCATGCTTGGCCGAGTTTATGAACTTACTTGTTTCTGGAGCTCCTGTATAGCACACACAAGTCCCTTTATGTTTCCCATTGGTTATTGTTAGTTTCTGACCAGGATTCATACGCCAATTTATTAATTTTTCATATAATAATATCAATCGATGATGCACTTTTGTGCTTTACATATGAGCTGGTCTACAGTTAAATGTTGTGGACTCAGCTATGTTCTCATATAGGGCACACTGTTCCAATCATCTACCTACTATGTTGGAGGAGTGTTCGGTATTTCAGCTCATTTCACAAGGAAAACCTTAAAGAAGAGTACCTTAACTCATTTGGAATTCTTCATAAGTTAAATTTTACCAAAATTACCATTTTGCTTTGAAATTTCATACATTCTTTGAGGCAGGGCAATGCTAAGAATTCCCTAGAAATACTGGAATTTTGTACTCACTAAAATTTTTTGACTGTATGTATCCCCTGTTTATTTTTAGGTTTTTTAACTTACTGTGCTAGGAAAAGTACAGTTATATAAGTAAATTTACCATAAGATTATGTGCTTGAATGACTGCTACTGCACTGTGGTAGCCTTAGCTATATGGGTTATATCCTCCACAGGATATAGCAAACGGCCAGATTTCAAAGCTTCAGGGCACCTTCCATGTACACAAACTGTCAGTCAACTTGAACCGAGCTGACTAAAAAGATAAGTTTTGGTGCCAAGACCATTTTATACCAACAGAGTGAGGGAGGCTGAGCCCTGTAAAGACAATGCTAGGAACAGCAAAAAAAATATATTCACACCCTGGGATGAGCAACACACCAAAAAGTCAAGGGGATGGAGAGAGGGTGCAGCTATTGCAATAGTGATATTCAAATATCCACTGTTGTGGTAAGTTTCCTTAAACAACTGTGCTACATTCATCATATTGATCACTGCTGCAGTAGCCTTAGCTATATGGGTATAGATTGCCCTAGCTTACTTCATTTGGGATGTGGAAGGGGAAGCGTCTAGGACCCCCTGGAGAATGTTCCCAAGAAAGTCTGGTCTAGACCTAGCGAAGGAATCAAACTTGTAATGCCTTGTAAGCATATGAATAGAGGACCAAGTTGCTGCTTCTAGAATAGTGCTAGAATCCAATCCTTTGCAAAAACCTATAGATGAAGCCAAAGCACTAATAGAGCGTGGCTTGGCCCTGCCTGGAATAGTTTTGTTGTGGTGGGTATAAGAGAAGGTAAATAGTCTGAGAAAACCACATGGAAATAGCCTGTTTTGACACAGGTTGTACCTTCTTATTCTTATCTTCATAAGAAATGAACAATTAATCCAAAGATCCGAAAGATTTAGTTCTTTCAAGAAAGTACCTAAGCTGTCTGTGGACATCCAAGGTATGGAGTATCCTTTGTCCCTCATTTTCAGGTTCAGGAAAGAAAATGGGGAGATGGATAGTTTGGCTTGAAGTAAACTCAGATAGCACTTTGGGCATAAAAAATGGATTATTTCTCAAAGTAACGCTGTCTCAGTGGAAAATAAGATAGAGTTGACTCACCATAAGAACTTGCAACTCAGGTAGTCAGACTTCAGAACAATCAGTAAAACACTTTTCAATGTTAAGAGCCTCAAGTCAGTTAGATTAGCTGGTTCAAACAGAGCAAGTGTTAGCTTCTGTAACATAAAATTAATATCCTAAGGAGAGGCTACTGGTTTTCTTAGAAGCCACTTAAGCAAAACCCCTTTTAAAAACATTTTGACACAAGAATGCATTGAATGAGGAGTATCCATGGGCAGATGTGAAAATGGCTGACAAATGAACTTTGAAGGAGGAGTAAGAAAGGTCATAGGTAGTAACTCACACAAATATTATAAAACCAGGGAACAATTATCCAGGGAACAATTATCCCTGAATGGGTGCTGATTATGTTTTTGGCACCAACTAGAAAACTTATTCCATTTGTTAATATTTGTTTTTCTAGTAGTAGGCTTTCTTGATTCCATTTGCACCTGCTACACATCCTCGGTAGTGGAGCATAAAGGAAATTAAGACCCTATCATCCAGGCAAGTTGATTGAGGTCAGGTTGTATCAACCACCCCAATGTTGTATGAGTAGATCCATTCTGTGAGGAAGCTTGTGTAAAGTGCCCTTGGCCATTTCCAAATTTTGGACATCAGTACATAACCTGTTACATCCAGGCTCAAACAAGGATCCCAACCCTTCTCATAATAAGCCTGCATTTTCAATACTTACTCCATAGAAAGCATTACCCACATAACTAAAAACTCTTTACCCCAATCCAGTGCTTCTACTACACCTCCATAACATCCAGTCCTAGTAATTCTGCAAACAACAATTTAAACCAAAACCAACATTCTCCATATGCCATACACATTACCACTTTCTTTACTCCACCCCATCCTGCATCCCTATCTGAACCTAATTCTCCCTCTATATCTATTGCTAGCAACTACCAGTGCAATAGCATAATCAGTCTCTATACTTATCGATAGATTATATCTGAATCCTATGTACCCTGACTATGGAAAAATCCTATATTATAGATTCATAGATTGTTACTAGGTTAGCAACCCAGAGGAGCTTTCTAAATCTAGCCAAGTTTTTCCAAAAGAATAATGATGTCTTGTATCCACATAGGACACTGACAGCCAGGCATTTATAAGGTATCTCTGTCCATAAGGGACATGGCTGCCAGGCCGAGTGCAAATTTCCCATTCCCATCCACTGTCTAGGTTGTGCTTCAGTTGGGTAATAGATAAACTCAGTTTCACATGGATGGAAAGCTTGTTCCGTAGGATGCGACAGTCTCTGGGACACATATCTGTGTCTCCAGCATGTTCTGTTTAAGTCACAGACAAAATTCAGGTCCTTAGACCCTATATTTCTGTTACTGTTTGACTTACAAATATGCAGGAGATTCATAAGTGTTGGGTTTGCTGATGCCTTGTTAGCCAGGCATAGATCACCTGTCAGCAGTCTATATGAGACTGCATAGAGGGAAAGGGCTTTAAGTTGGTCTGTGTAAGGCAGGTTTGTAATACCTTGTATTCTTTTTGTAAGGAACCTCTGAGGTCACTCTAGTTGCTGCATATGTCTAGTTAGGTACATGCCAAAAGGAGCACTGTATGGCTGGTCTGATAAGGGCAGAGTGCAGTGGGATAATGACCTATGTCCTCATTTATCATATTCCATGATGATTCTTTCCATGTCCTAACATATGAGGATGATCAGACTTATGGGCCTGCAGTTACCTGGATTGGTGGTTGGACCCCATTTGCCCAGGGGAATGACAACCATCTTCCATTCCTTGAGCACTAAACTGGACTTTAGACTCCAGTTGAAAAATTATTCAAGGGGATCAGAGAGGCCATGTTTCATGCTATTTAATACTGGGGTCCATTGATGCAGCGTTTTTGGCCTTGGAAGGTGTAATGAAGACCTGTTCTGTAGTAATGGTTGGGGGATTGTGGTATGCAGTATTCCATTTGGACTATCAGGTGGAGAGTGGGGGGAGGGATCTGAGCTGAACCTATCAGAAAAAAAGTTCGTAATGGCCAATGGCCTCCAGTTCAGTGTGGGTGATGCCATTTACAATAAGTTCTGTGCATTGCTGCATATTTCCCTTGAGATTATGAACTTAGCAGTAGAAAGCCTTGTGGTTATCCTTTGCCGGAGAAGCTATTTTTTTCTTCAGATTTAGTCTTTGAAGTATTAATTAATCCTCCTTGGTGCCTGTTTAGATTGGTCAGGGTTTTTTTCAATATGTTGAGCTTTGTTCCTTCTATGCTTCACCAAGATTTTATTTTTCTTTTCATATATAACAGGTTGATATTATGATTCCAGCAGGGTGGCTTGTCTTTTGAGTTTGCTTTATTCTTAACATGAATGGGCACAGCTCACTCTATTCAGCTGCCAATATGGCTGTACAGAAATGATGTAAATAGTTCAGCATATGCTATGGTGTTAATTGGGTTTGGGGGTGCTTGGAATTTATCCAAGGTGTCACTTAGTAGAGACAGAGGTTAGCTTTGGAATAGTTCCTAAAGTTTTTGGTTTTGCTGGGTCCCTGGATTTAACTTTTATTTCAAACAATACTCTCTTATAGTCAGATTATCCCTCTTCATAAAGGTAGCATCTCTGCTTCTCTGCTAACTTCTTTAACATTAAGCATATTGCAATATACGTTTATATATGTCTTAAATTTTTTTGAAAAATGTATTCATAAGCAACATCTGCACTATCTTCTACAAGACCAGCTCTTTACATCCACTCAACATACCTTCCACCAAAAATACAGTAGAACTACTGCCCTCCTATCATTCACTGACACCATAAAAAATACAGGCACTCAGGCAAACCTCTTCTCCTTATCCCTTGGCCTGTCAAAAGCTTTTGATAAAGTTTCTCACCCTAAACTCCTGTATAAACTGTCTCAACTTGGATTATCCCCTTTTTCATTACTGTGGTCCAATAGCTATTTAACTAACAGGCACCAGTCTGGGAAATGTTAGAATACTCTCTCTCTCTGTACCTACAAGTCACCACTGGTGTACCCCAAGGCTCTATTTTTGGTCCCCTCCTCTTTAATATCCTTATCAATGACCTCTATACCTCTGTAGGTGCAGCCTCACATATACAACATGCTGATGATTCTACACTAATGTGCGCATCAAACAACTTGCTTCAACTCCTCCATATCACTCAAGAAACTTTTTCTTCAGTTGAGAAATGGCTCTATAATGTCCAGCTACTACTCAAACCCTAAAGAAACAAAGTTACTGATATTTTTCCCCAAATCACACAAGTCTGATAAAGTGAATTGCAAAATCTTTTCACTAAGCAAAACTGAAACTGAAGTAGTCTCTCATACAAAACTTCCTGGAGTGATTATAGATGACAACTTTCAATTTGACCTGCATGTTCAAAATAGCGAAAAAGACTCATCAAAAATTAGGAATGCTCTATAGGCATAAAAATTTACTTAGCAAAGTCACCAAAACCACTCTTGCCACTACCTACCTTCCTACCTGCCACCAACAAACAATACAGCAGCCATCACTATATTGCTCTTAAGTCTTTGCATTGGCTTGAACTGCCTAACTATTTAGATTATACACAGCTTACCACCACACACACACAAAGTTATTCACAAAGCTGATGGCTGCCTTACTTTTACTACTACTCGACATTCCTACAGCCCTAAAAGATTACTTTGATTTGTTCTAATGAACAACATCTCAGCATATATAAACCCCACAGATCCTCTGGACAAATGCTCTACTCATACAGTGCCACAAAAAATGGAATTCTAGCCTTGTGCACATTGGCTCTACCTCTAACCTCTCCAGCTTCAAACTACTACTAAAAGACTACCTAAGTAAAAAATGGTTCTTGTCCTGTACTACCCCAGGCTGAAGTAATCCCTCCTTCCTTCCACCAAATATTTGCAGTATGGATTTGTTTAAAGAAAGTATTCAGAGAAACACTACCTTTTCTAGTGATTAGATAGAACTGATTCTGTATTTCATGGGAATTGTTCTTGATTATAATTACATAATTACATAATGTTTGAATAGGTTCACACTGTATGAGCTGAAGTTGAATTTTGACTTAGTTGATATGTTATTCTTCTGTATTACACTTTGTAATGATTTTAATTAACTGTAACCATATTATGTCAATGAAGAGCTTTTCTCCCTGGGTCTGCACTGAAAATGGAATCCAGGAGAATCTTGCCAGCTGTTTGTTCAGAGAGGAGACAAACAGATCTACTTGAGGAACTCTCCACAGATGGATCAAATCTTAAAATCTCAGAGATCTAGTTTTCATCCATGAGGGTCTGCCCTTGTCCTGCTCAGCTGTTTTGGCCACAATTTTGCTCTGATCAAACGTAGGATTCCTACAGAGTGAGATTGTGCTGTGAAACTATATCCCAAGCTAACATGGCTAGTTTGAAAGGTGGTTTAGCCTTGTTTGTTGAAGTACCACATGTCTGTGGTACAGTCTGTAACAACTTAAAGAGGTCCAGAGGACCAAAGATGATTCAGAGCTAAGTGCCTTAATCAGAGCAACCATCTCTTTTATACTTATGTGCTTGAGGCTGGCCTTTGTGTCCCACACACCTTGTACTTTTACCACTCCTGAAACTGCTCCCTCAGCAAAATCCGAGGCACCTGTGGTGACTGACTGCTTTGGAGCATAGAGGGAGAAGGGGAGACCTGGATTTAGAGAAATTTGCTGTCCCCACCAAGTGATTCCTCTTCTAACAAACCCAAGCACTGGGATTTAAAAAGATAAAGAATGTTGGAGCTAGGACCACAGACAGACCAATCAGTAACTAAAAGAATAATCTAGCCAAGCTAGAGTTTCCACTGTGTGATTCCTTAAACGTTTGCATATGAGATCTATACAAATGACCCTTTAAGGACATCAGGTGTTTCAGCTATATGGCAGTTCTGAATGCCCATGACTTTTTTCTTTTTAAATCTGTTATGGACAAATTCAGGCCAATAAAGCCTAGCTGTGGACATGCATGTCTCAGCCTTCTTATGGCCTCGTCAGCACAGCATAAGTGGACTGTTTGGCTAACCTTTAGAAACACAGGGTTGTTGTACCCAGCTGATGACCATAGCCATTAAGGTGTCTGCAAAATACCCCAACAAACTAAAACAATGAGAAAAAGGTGACACAGATAAGCCAATCAGTAAAAACTAAAAGAAAAATCTACCCAAAGAAGAGTTTCCACTGTGCGATTCCTTAAACCTCTTGCATGTCCACAGCTAGTAGGTTTGGCTTTATTGGCCTGAATTTGTCCATAACAGACTTAAAAAGAAAAAAGTCATGGGCATTCAGAACTGCTATATAGATAAAACACCTGATGTCCTTAAAGGGTCATTGGCATATATCCCATGTACCTCTAATACAAGAGGATTAACCTTAAGGTAATACTGCTCAATGTTAGAAGCCTAGGCAAGAAACTCCATGCATTGCAAGATCGCCTCACTCTGGAGAATGTAGACATCTGTGCTGTTATGCAGACTTGGTTTTAAGCCAAAGAAAATACTCCGGTAGTGAAAGGCTACAGTGCTTTCCAAACATTTAGACCAACATCAGCACAGACTGGGGATAAAGGTGGAGGTGTCTCATTGCATGTTAGCAGCAAATACCTAGATAAGGTTTCCTACAATATACTTGCCATTTACAAGTCACCCTCTATGGCCCATGAAGCTCAGAATTCATACCTAGACCTACTAGATGTGTTCACAATCCAACCAGAGACCCTATTCATGGGTGACTTTATCTGCCTCTCTATAGACTGGGAAACATAAACTCACTCTAATTCACAAGCACAAAGTTTCCTGGACATTATAAACACAAACACCATGGACCAGATAGTGCACTCTCCAACAAGAGGATCAAACATATTGGACCTAGTCAAAATAAAATAAAAAACGTAACACAAAGGCCACAACACTTGAAACAAAAGAAAGAAAATCCACAAACTTGAAGCTGTCATGGATACCAGTTTATTAAACACTGACACATAGACTAAGTGATTTCGCCCTTACCATACATAGGGTTTCATCAGAGTGATACAACACTAAAACATTTCACTTAAATAATACTAGCTAATTAAATATTTAATAAGATTACTACCTAAACCAATGAAAATCCTATAATTAGTTCCCTTGTCATGTTTAAAATTTTAAAGAAACAATGACAAAATTCCTAACTCTACGTAATGCATATAAAATACGTTTTCACCACTTTACATACAAATAACAATACCTCATAATAACTAATGAAAAAGAGTGACCAGTGCAAAAAAAACAACTAAAAATAAAAAACACACACTGCCAGCAGTCGGAATACAACACAGCAACCAACGATTAAAATCCACTTTAATGCACACAATGGCACGAAATATACAGGATTGAGCGCTTTCTTACCCTGCCCGGGGATTTCATCAGAATCACCACTCATTTCCTGAACATTTAATTTATACAAAAAACTTAATAACGTCACAGATTAATGACAATGAATTTAAACACATCATACAATAAAACCATATTTTTTAAAATACTAAAGTTTGTGAAACTTTAAAATCTGTAAAGAAACATATTTCTCCATTTTACCAGCCTTTAACCTAATGTAGCTTTATTAGCCAAAATGGGCTTAAGAGAGATTACTTCATTTAACCCTGGACTTTGACAGCCTTGCAGCCTTATCTGCCATTTTGTCTCTCTTCTTTCTATATAACATCTAAAATCTCCTTCCCTGGGGTTTGGTGATACCTTTTCTAAAATTCCAAATAAAAAAAACTTCAAAATTGGAGCATCCTTTTGAATGTTTAAAAACTGCATTGTTAATATTGCATGTGAGTATCTGGTAAAAGTGTTCATAAATCCTATCCCTCAAGCATCTCTCTGTCTTTCCGACATAGAACGCAGGACAGGATTTACACATAGCCAAATACACAACCCCTTTTGTCTGACATGCCAAACCAAACTTTTGATTTTAAGGTGGTACTTAGGGTTGTGTTCGCTTTGTCAAAGATGTGTTTACATTGTGAACATATCCCACATTTTGTGGTGCCACATTTTGGGTTACCATGACCTTTAGACACTCCTTCAAACAACTTCTTGAGGTTAGTACCAGTCTTAAAAATGAAAGAAGGCTTAGCCCCAACAACTGACCACCATAAAGTTGGATTACTTTTCAAAATTGCCCAATTCTTCGCAACAATATTAATTACATCATGTGCCCTAGCCCAATATGGAACAACCATAGCTCTTTCATATCTGTTTCCTTCAACTTTTTCGTTTACCATTTCATTATTATCAATTATAAAGGGGGTCCATAAGAGGGGTTTGTATCTCTTTCCCCACTCTTTCCATACGTATTCCATATTCTCCTTTACTAACTTACTTGGGTATCCCCTTTCCAGGAACATGTTGGCTACCTTTTCTAACTCCCCTTCCACTTCTTCCTCCCTAGAGGTCATCCGGGCACCTTGAATGAGGTGCCCATTGATGATACTTTTCTTTTGGTGCTGGGGATGGTTGCTAGTATATTCTAGACAGGAATTGCTGAAAGTGGGTTTCCTATAATCTTTTGATATAAACCCTCTTTTTCCTTTTTTAATAAATGAGTCCAAATAATTAATACCATTGTTATTACTCGTGTGGGTGAATTTCAGGAAACTGGATGTTTGATTCAAATACTCAACACATTCCTTAACCATACTTGCTGTACCAGACCAAAGAACAAACATGTCATCCAAAAATGGACATAAAGTTTTATACATTTGTAAAACTCACTCTTGAATACATTGTTGTTCTCTCATTCCAGCAAGACTAAATTTGCATATATAGGGGTGCAGGAGGCACCCATAGCAACCCCTCTACATTGCTTGAAATACTCACCCTCAAACATTATGTAATTATAATCAAGAACAATTCCCATGAAATACAGAATCATTTCTATCTAATCACTAGAAAAGGTAGTGTTTCTCTGAATACTTTCTTCAAACAAATCCATACCTTCATCCCTAGGGATGGAGGCAAACAGATCAACTATATCTATGGTCAAAAATGTAATCTTATTGTCCCATAGAGTCTCTGTAATTCTTCCTAAAAAAATCCCATGAATCTTTCAATAAATGTTGAGCATTGTTTACTCCCTGTTTGAGCCATTTATCAAGAACCACACTGAAAGGGTAAGTTTTCGAACCTCTCCCTGATACAATAGGTCTAAAACTGAGGTTTTCTAACCCTTTGTGTGTTTTTGGGATCCCAAAGATGGTGGCAACAACCGAGTCTTTGACTTTCAAGAAGTTATAAGTACTGGGCAAGATTCTTTCATCTAATAAATATTCTTCAAGAAAATGATCTATTTGACTATAACCAATATTGACTTCACTGAGAGATGCAGGGGCATATGTGGTAGTGTCTTTCATTAATTCAAAAATTTCCTGTAGGTATTGGATTTTATCAAAAATAATCATGCCTCTGCCCTTGTCGGGCTGCATTATTCTGATTGATTTGTCACTGAATATTTGGTCTAAAATTTCCTTTTCCTTGTTTCCCAAATTTTCTATCCTATTAACTTTATGTTCATTTGTTTTTAAAACATAAATCTCCTCCATAATTGCTTTTTTCCAACACATTAAGTGTTGGGTCTAATGGTGGATTAAAGGTACTTCTACGATCAAATTAATTCCTTACCATTCTAATGTCACTTTTATTGTGTTTGGACATCAAACAAGCCAAATTTAACATCCTTAGGAACATTTTTACTTCTAAAATAGTGTCTGGATAATCAAACTGTCTTCTGGGAACATATTTTAGTCCCTTCATAAACAGTGTAAAATTGTCTTTCGTAAGTTTGATGTCCACAAAATTATAAACATGATAACCTTTATAAGAAAACGTGATGTCATCCTGCTTTATCTCTTCCTGATTTCTTATATAGGAGTCCTGTGTTAAAACCTGTTATAATTTCTGTTTTTCCACTCTCTTTGGGGGTATTTCTGTCTCTGATTTTCCTCTAAACCCACTTCCCAGTTTTGTCATTGGTGAAAAAAATGTTGGTTGTCACCCTGACCATTCTTCCTGTATCTATTATCATTATACCATCCCTCATTTTTTCTATAATGGGAGTGGTTACCCCCCTAGAGGTTGAGATGTCTCTTTCATTACCACTGGTTGTGTCTCCTTTGAAAATGTAAGCTTTGTTGCCCTTATACTCATTTAAATCTCTTTGCATTTTTTTACACTTTTTCTCAAAAATGTTATCACATTTTCTTTCCACAAGCTTAATTTCTTTCTTATACAATTCTTCGTATTATGGAAATAACAAATCGTTTTTTATGTCTACATTCAATTTTTCCACTTGCCCAACCATTTTACATAACTTATCATTGTGTTTTATAATTTTTTGTACTAACTTCAACCCATGCCTGTTGAACATGTCTGTAAATTCTTGCACAATCTCATCATAGTCAATCCCAAAAGGGAATTTGCAAACTCTTGAACCACTTGACACAACTTTCTACCCCAAACATTCTGATAAATAGGTGTTTTCCATTTGCAACTTCTTTATAACTGTCATTTTATTTTCAAAGTCATATATCATGTCCTTCAGTGTACCGTAACCATCTTTTTATTATTATTACTACTACTATCCCCATTATATTACCGTTTGAGATGTCCACACTGTGTTCCTGAAATACATATTGTTTTTTAATTAAACAATCCAAATCATCCATGAATACATTAGCACTGTTTCCCTTTGAACCGTCTCTAAATAGTTCATTGTGTACGTTAGTGCTGTTCATTTCACTTGTTCCCCCAGTTTGTGTTGCTTCCAATGCAACCAAACTGCCATTATTAACAGAAAAAGTGTGCCCAACTGATTTGTAAGCAGTACCTGAAAGCTTGGACCTAGTTCTGGTCCTCACCATCTCAACGATATCTTTTACATGGCTGTTTGTAGCACAGTTAGATTCATCAATAAGCATACACTCTGGTGGAAATGTTGTCCATTCAATCAAATGATTCGGGCTTGTTTGTTGAGTCTGGTCAGTTCCCCCTTAACTATGGCCAGTTCTGAGTGCACCTTATTGATTTCGCCTCGGTGCACCGGTGAAAATTTATAGGGGATGTCATCGAGTGAATCCATCCTGCTGAAGCTCCACAAAACAACTCAATAACTAATGAAAAAGAGCGACCAGTGCAAAAAAATTAAATAAATAACTAAAAAAAAAAACCTTATAATAGAGATGTAGAATTTTTTACAGCAGTTTAATGCAGTTGGAAGGACTGCATGATTTTAAACTAAATTTGATTTTAGATCTGATGGAAATCGTGTTATTTAACATTTTATTTTTTGAAAGGGAATATTATTGACAAATTTCTGGTGTTAATAACCAAAAGAAGCCAACCAGTGCTACAAGTCCACAAATCACTCGATAAAAAGCACTGCTACTGCATATGGATTCAAAACACCATTCATTTATTGTTAAAATCTCCAGGTATATCCTTAAAAAACAGTTGAGTGAGCACTTTCTTCCCTCTAAAGCAGGGATTTCATCAGAATCAATCTTTTTCCCTCCAAACTTTCCCCTTAAATAGTAAATTACGTCATTAAGAACTGATGACTCATCTTATTAACATTACTAAAAATCCCTGGTGTTGAAGAAAATGGAGGACAAAGCTAAATCTATGCAAACAGTCAAGGATTTCTTGCAGGTACAGCCTCCCAGATTTAGCAGGAACTGGCCTACAAAAAATTGGTCCTTTCCAGTGTCAGACCACAAAGGAGCAGATACAGACACCCCAGAGGCAGATCACAGCCCCAAGGCTCATTACAGGCCTAAGCAATGCGGTGCTTCTACCTCCAAAAGCAGAGAGGAAAAATCACAGCCATACAGAAAGCAGTCTCAATGACTTCCCACTTCCAACACCAAGCACTTATCTATTGGCAGCCCCTTTAGGAGGAAAACTAGCAGTTTTTTTCACAAAATTGGCACATGATCACCCAGGACAAATGGGTTCTAAATATAGTTGCACAAGGCTACAGGTTCCACTTTCACACCCTGCCAAGGCAAAACGGTATACCAGATCTGCCACACAATCAATGGGCAGAGCCACAAAAACAAGTTTCATCCCTCATTGACATGAGGGCCATTCAACAAGTGCCAAAACAAGAGCAGGGTCAAGGTTTCTATTCAATACTGTTCTTGGTACCCAGAAAAGACAAAGCCAGGAGACCTATATTGGACCTATCTATTCTAAACACATATCTGGATATTCCAAAATTCAAGATGTTGACTCTACAGCAGCTTCTGCCCATGTTAGGCAAGAAGGCCTGGCTTGTGACTTTAGATCTAAAGGAGGCATACCTGCATGTCCCAGTCAGACAAACGTGCAGAAGATACCTCAGATTCATAGCTGGCTCAATGCACTACCAATTTTCTGCACTGCCCTTTGGCTTATCTACTGCGCCCAGGGTCTTCACAAAGTACCTGGCACCAGTAATTGCATTTTTTAGACAAAGAGGAATACAAATATATCCTTACTTGGATGACTGCCTTATTCAAGCAGAGAACAAGGACATTCTACTACAGCATCTGACATTTGTAAAAAGATTACTGACAAGTCTAGGGTACACAGTAAATGAAAAGAAATCAAAACTCGTACCCTCTCAAGAGATAATATTCCTGGGTGCAAGCTTAAATACAACTGCCCAGATGGCTTATCTCATGCCAGACAAACACAGACAACTGACTACTTATTTCAAAATTTTGGCAACAAAGACCCAGTTATCTGCAAGAAAAATTCTGCAGGCCTTGGGTTTCATGGCATCCTGCATTCTGCTAATCCCATATGCAAGACTGCATATGAGGAAAGTTCAATAGTATCTAAGAAGTGTTTGGACTCAACATTGCCACAGCCTGGAAACAGTAATTACCCTCATTCCCTGCCTGCAACAGGAGTTTCGATGGTGGGCAAAAGCCGGTCACTGCAACACAGTACAGCCATTCACCTTACCCACAGCCAGGCAGACTTTGACAACAGATGCATCAGATTATGCCTGGGGGGCCCATATGGCAGGAAAATCTATTCAGGGCACATGGTCCGCAAGTCAAATGCATCTACATATCAATCAAAAAAAGATGCTAGCTGTTCAGAATGCCCTAACTGCCTTCAAGGATCAGCTTCACCCAGGACAACTACTAATAAAGACGGACAATACTACAGTCATGTGGTACATAAACAAGCAGGGAGGCACACATTCCTACCCCCTCTGCAGGCTAGCCATGAACTTGTGGCACACAGCATTGACTTAACAAGTGCATCTGCAAGCACAATTCCTGCCAGGAAGGAAAAATACTCTGGGAGACTAACTAAGCAGAAACCTCATGGATCCCCACGAGTGGAAATTGGATCCCTGCTTTAGAGGGAAGAAAGTGCTCAATCAACTGTTTTTTAAGGATATACCTGGAGATTTTAACAATAAATGAATGGTGTTTTGAATCCATATGCAGTAGCAGTGCTTTTTATCGAGAAATTTCTGGTGTTGCCATGAGAGCATGCAAATTTGGTTTTGGCAGATTGGAAGAGGAATTATGTTTTTAATTTACAGTACATGTCAGAAATTATTGTTTATTTACGCTTCTTGGACGATATCTTAATTTTATGGTGGGCTCAGGAAGAGTCTGTTTTTAGATTTGTAGAATATTTAAACAACACAACTTCATTTCTGAGATTTACATGCAGGGTGAATCATGATCAAATATATTTTTTGGATATTTTGTTATATAAATGAAGTAGTGACGGGAAGTTATGTTAGAACTTTTTTCGGAAAAAGACTTATTCCAACACCCTGCTTCATTACAATAGTTGCCACCCATTCTATCAGAAGAAGAGTGTAATCAAAGGACAGATGGTGAGACTTTCAAGGTTAATAAGTGAAGAGGAGATTTTCAAAAAGCAAATATTTAACCTAATTGAAGTGTTTAGATGTAGGGGTTACTCTTTGAAACTTTTAGTGAAAGTCAGGAATGAAGTTATAAGGAGATGTTATGTTTCTTTCCCCCCATTATTAAGGATAGATGTTTTTCTAGGATTTAACAGAGTCCATAATAATAAAAGTGGGACTATGGTGCTTCAATACATAATGAGGCGCCTTTTTTGAGATCTATAGTTCACACAAGTTGGGACTTAGTGTTCTCTGATGAGTTGAAAGAAATTTTAGGAAGCAAGCCTCAGGTCACTTTTAGTAGGGGTAACAATTTAAAAGGAATATTTGAAACCAACAACAGCGTAGGGTTGAGCCATAGGTCTAAAATGTCCAAATGTGGTATGTGTACTAGTTGTAAGTTTATCAGTGATGACCCTTATGTAGCTATTCAACATTATAAAAGGTTCATTCATTGTCAGGGCCATTGTAACTGCAACAGCAGGATGGGGGTGTCCGGCATTTTATGTTGGTAAAAGCACACATAAACTAAGGGAGATAATTTTATAACACATTAGGACCATTAAGAATAAAAAGACCACTAACATATTGTACACACATAGTGTGAAATGTGAGAACTTTAAAACGTTTTTATTTTTTATTATAGATAAAGTACATGACAACGAGAAAGGGGGTAACATTAACACATTATTGGAAGTAAGGGAGACTATTTGGCAACTTAGAATCAATGCTGCAAAATTTCCCGGTATTAATAGGTGCTGTTCTATTACAAGTATTTTAAGATTTAGGGCTAATCTTATTTGATATTATATATACACATACACATTTTTTTTAAAAAAACACTGTCTATTGTTATTTTTATGTAAAGTGGTGAAAACTTGCTTTATGTACATCACGTAAATTTAGGAATGTTTGTCATTGTTTCTTTAAAAATTTAAAAATGACAAGGGAAGTGATTATATGATTTTCATTGGTTTAGGTAGTAATATTCTTAAATATTTTAATTAGTTAGCATTATTCAAGTGAAATGTTTTAGTGTTGGATCTCTCTGATGAAGCCCTATGTATGGTAAGGGCGAAAGCACTTAGTTTATATGTCAGTGTTTAATAAACTGGTGTCCGTGACAGCTTCAGGTTTGTGGATTTATTTTTTTTTTCTTTTGTTTCATATTGGACCTAGTACTCACCAGCATGAGAGATCATTGCACCCACCCCTGTGTCATGTCCTCAATGGAGACATTGGACCACAAAGCTGTCTCCCTCAAAATAAAAATCAACCTGGAAAACCCAACTAAACTTGTAACAGTTGGGAACTATACTAAAGCAAATTACATCTTATTAAGCAACAGTTTGTCAAAATTCTCTGCTCCCCCAAACCCTGTGAACACAGCTACCTATGCAGAGTTATTTACAAAAACCCTGTACAGACATGTAAATGGCAGCATTAAGGCTGCTGTACCTGCAGTGGTGGCTGGTGACTTCAAATCAAAGGGGGGCTGCAGGAGCCAGCTGAATGGGTGGGGTCAATGGGGAATGGGTGTGGCCAACCAGAAAGGGGAGGAGCTATGCTCAAAACCACAAAAACTAACTTTAATTAAATACACTCCCCTGGGTGGCATGGCAAACCATCATTATGAGAGTCCAATCAAGACAAAAATAAGTGTAGAAGAATAAAAATATTTCAATGCATTGGCTGCATGACAGCTTACTTAATATCTAGATGGAAACAAAAGGTTGTGAGGCATGAAAAAATAAATTACTTTTTAAATACATTACTGGAATGCCAGTCAAAATCAAGTACAGGCAAAACCAGAAGCACTCAACTCAAACCACTTCTCCTTGCACTGCAGTTCTAATTATAATTTATATTCAGCTTTATTAAAATGCCAAGTAACATGCTGAAAGTAGAAATCTCTGTGATGCCCCCACTTGTAAAAATGTTTCTTATCCAAAAAAGACCTGCTGCCTGACAACTATCTACTTGTTTCATGGGGAAAACATGTAAGTAAAAAATGAAAAGCAAACAAGAAACAAGCTCAAGATACATTGCTTAAAGGATTACTTGTACAGGTTATGGACCACACATGATTGGCATTCTGTTTAGTTTATGGGTAAAGTCTGTAGAGATGACTGGAAGTCTCCAACAAGTGTAATGAGTTTTTAAAATAATGGAATCCTGTCCTTTAATACCCAAGGCTTATACATTATCTAGTCAAGTATTCTCTGCATGGCAACAACAGAAAGGCTTTCAATGTTGGCAATTCTTTAACAGTATGCTTATTAAAGCTTACTTGCATCTTATGATCTCAGACAAGCTTACATTATGGTCATTAAAGCATTGCTACTTAAACACGGAGCAACAGGCACTTTGAGTAATAAGCATAAATCAACAGTACAAAAATATGACAGAAACCAGACCTTTCTGCAAAATCAAGGACAGATGAAAAGCCACTGTAGTACTTGTGTCTACCTTGGATGGGAGGGAGACACATTGCACATTTACACTGCATAACTACTCCTTGCCTTGCTTGGACACATCCAGAGTCAGTACATGGTGGAGTGGTGTGCAACAAGTATGTCACAATTTGAAATGTCTCTGGCTGACTGTGATGGCCCTGACACATGTGTCATACCTCTCAACCTCAGAGCAAGAAATGTGGACAAAGCCATACACAGAAGTGGGACAAATGCCCACAAATAAGGACAATTTTTAAATATTGCTCTAATAAACTTAGAAAGATAATAGAATAGGTCTTGCATTAGTATGACTTTTCTGAAGGGTATAATATCTGAAACTCAAATGTCTGCCATTATTTTCTAACTTCCGTCTTTAGTGATTTGTCACTAATTTGCCAAAAACACAATTTTATGAAAAATGGACCAAATGTGATGCAAAATATAAAATAGCCACACAATACAGCTGGGAACCTGTCAAAGAAGGGACACTTTAATATTAGTACTGCTAACTTGAGCAGCTGACAAAATAAAAGAATCTACATGCATTTCAAGTAATCTATAACTTTGATTATTACAGTTATTTCTTAATTGTAAACCCTCCATGTTTTCTTCCAAAATTGCTATTTTATGGAGGGATTATTAGGGAAGAGCAACATTTTAAGCCAAAATCGGAGACAGTTGAGAGGTTGGCTATGCCTAATTCTATAAAGCAATTTATTTGCATGTACCTCTCAACCTGTTAATGCAGTAAATCTGAACAAGGCCAAATATACTGGGGGAACATATAAACAGTATTAAAAATTGCTCTTGTATAAATTGAGACAGTTGATAGAATAACAGTTCTTACTTTAGCATGCATTTTTCTGAAGGTTATGAAGTCTGAAACTCAGTGTATCATTATTTAGTGACTTAATTTCTAAATGATTTGCCAGAAAACTAAAAATTTTATGAAGAACAAGCCAAAAATAAGAAGCAAAAATCTATTCATTCTTTGAAAATCTGGACAGTTGGGAGGTATAGTTCAGCTGGGCCTGTCTGAGTTTGCTGCCCTTCCCCCCTGACAAAATCACGGTTGAAGAGCCTCTGCAGCCATTCCTATGAACCATTACTTGGCTATTTCACTCCATTTACCATAAACACTAATGTGCATACTGCTTTACTTGTATGATGAGTTGGACTTCATTTGAAAGTTTTATTTTGTATTTTACAGCACAAACACTAAGTCATCTACTAAACAAAGCAATGCAGTCTCACAATTAAAACTTAGCATTAAAACTTCTCTGCTCTTGAAACTCACATTCATTGAAACAGCATTGAAACCCACATTCAAAGAAAATACATTTTGCCAGTGGCAGATAAAGATTAATTTTGGGCTGTTTTCAAATCATAGGCCCCTTGCATATGAAACATACATGTGCTCTTTGATACACCTTCCTCATTGTACTAAATTATATTCCTTGTAAAATATATTACAGTTGTTAGAGGGCGTTTTAAATTTGTTTTGAACATTTTTCCAGTAAACAATGAAACAAAATGCATGCACCCATAATGACAAAACTGCTCAGTTCAGAACATTTATCATAAAAGTCTACTCAGACTTCCAGAGTCCACCATTATCAGTAAATATGCACAATTCTACAGTCCACCATTATCAGTAAATATGCACAATTCTACAGTCCATTATCAGTAAATATGAACAATTCTACAGTCCATTATCAGTAAATATGCACTATTCTACAGTCCATTATCAGTAAATATGCACTATCTCTGAAGAAGTAAAAGTCATCTAAATAATTCCACATTAAAGAAATCTGTAACTAATGAAGAGGTTGCTGCTAGCAAACACCTTTATATTTCATGGTTTCATCAAAAAATAAAGTGCCTGTTGCCCCTCAGGAATAAATTGCCTATATTACATTAAAAAATTATAAGCTAGTAATATTGCAAGAGGAAATGGATGGCAAACTGATAACAAACTCATCGTTAGTATCTTCACCAAGGAGAACATTCTCAGTACAGCAGCATCCACCCCTTGTGGGAGTAGAACCCACAGCCTTCTGCATCAAAGACAAGTACACAACTTGTTGTGCTATTAACAAGGCAAACCAACTTCACTTAAGCAGCGCTAAACTTCTGTTCACCTGCAGCTCTCAGCTCCTTGTAAAATCTACTCAATACTCAACTTTGCAGTACAGGAAAACTGGAAAAAGCCAAAATGTATTGTGGGGGGGTCAAAAGCCCAAAAACCAGGGACACAAACATTGCTTGTATAATCTTGGAAAGTTGCTAGAACCATACATTTTACTACCAAGCTCCCTGTGCAAAACAGAGCAACATACCACTACGCCAAATCAGCTGCTTTGTAAAAGAGGAGGACTGAAACTTAAATGGCTATCATTTAGTGAATTCAGTTCTCACCATAGCTGTCAACCTCTTAGTACAAAACACCTGGACAAACCCAGTAATGAGGGAATACAGCCCTCAAACATTCAGTGAATTCAGTTCTTGCCATAGCTGTCAACCTTAGCACAAAAGACCTGGTCGAAGCCAATAACGAGGGAATGCAGTCCCAAAAATAGGGACATATTTCAAATATTCAACTTATAAACTTAGAAAATTGCTAGAATAAAAGGTTGTGTTACTATGTATTTTCTGAAGAACATGAAGTCTGAAAGTCAAATGCCTGTCAATTTTACTGCTGACAGAATAAAAACAATTTTCAGCAGAGATCCAGGGAGAAATATTGGAGACACGCCTTTGTAAAATGACAAGGCACCAGAGCAAATCCACACAAACACAGGGAGGAGATGCAGACTCCACACAGAAGGCACCCCAGCCAAGAATCAAACCAGAAAACCTATAGCTGTGAGGCAACAATACTACCACTGCACCATCAAATATGCAAAGACTTAGACATTCAGAAACCTGAAGTCTGAAATTCAAATGCCTGTCAATTTTATTTAACATTTGTTAATCAGGACAGTCTGACCTGGAACAAAAAAAAAAAATCAGCAGAGGCCCAGGAAGAAATAATGCAGACATGTCTTTGTAACATGGGAGGACACAAAAGCAAACCCACACAAACACAGGGAGAAGATAAAGACCCAACAAAGAAGGCACCACAGCCAAGAAGCAAACTTGAGAACCTGCAGCTGTGAGGCAACAATGCTACAACTGCCCAATCAAATATCAAGCATTACAACATTTACAAACCACAGATATTATGAGGAACAGATCAGATCAAACATGAGGCAAAAATCTGCAGTTTTTTTTTCACAAATGGTGGTAGGTAGGGAATTAAGGTCTTTAAAACCTGCATACAAGGTACAGGATTCAAGCCTGAGGTATTCCCTACCACACACACAAACACCTGTAGTAGCAAACCACAAAAACTAAATATACTGCATTGGGTGCCAAACAGTTGTCATGAGAGTCCAATCAAGACAAAATGAAGTGTAGAAGAATAAAAATATTTCAATGCACTGGCTGCATGACAGCTTAATATCTAGATGGAAACAAAAAAGGTTGTGAGGCATGAAGAAATAAATTACTTTTTTAAATACATTAATGGAATGCCAGTCAAAATCAAGTATAAGAAAACAAGCAGCACTCAACTCAAACCACTTCTTGCACTGCAGTTCTAATTATAATTTATATTCAGCTTTATTAAAGTAACATGCTGAAAGTAGAAATCTCTGATGCCCCCACTTGTAAAAATGTTCCTTATCCAACAAAAGCCCTGCTGCCTAACAACTACTTGTTTCATGGGGAAAACATGATCAAAGTAAAAATGAAAAGCAAACAAGAAATAAGCTCAAGATACATTGCTTAAAAGGATTACTGTACAGGTTATAGACCACGATTGGCATTCGGTTTATGGTTAAAGCCTGCAGAGATGACTGTAAGTCTCCAAGTGTAATGAGACTTTTAAAATAATGTAATTCTGTCCTTTATTACAAATACTGGCATATGCATTTCAATACCCAAGGCTTATACATTATCTAGTTAAGTATTCTCTACATGGCAACAGAAAGGCTTTCAATGTTGGCAATTCTTTAACAGTATGCTTATTAAAGCTTACTTGCATCTTGCAATCTCAGCCAAGCTTACCTGATGGTCATTAAAGTATTGCTACTTAAACACAGAGCAACATGCACTTTGAGTAATAAGCATAAATCAACTGTACAAAAATATGACAGAAACCAGACCATTCTGCAAAAATCAAGGACAGATGAAAAGCCACTCTAGTACTTGTGTCTACCTTGGATGGGTGGGATTCTCTGCACATTTACACTGCATAACTACTCCTTGCCTTGCTTGACACATCCAGAGTCACTACATGGGGAGTGGGGTGTAACAAGTATGTCACAGTTTGAAATGTCTCTGGCTGACTTGTGATGGCCCTGACACATTTGTCATACCTCTCAACCTCAGAGCAAGAAATCTGGACAAAGCCATACAAAGAAATGGGACAAAGGCCCAAAAATAAGGACAATTTTAAAATATCGCTCTTATAACCTTAGAAAGCTAATAGAGGTCTTGCATTAGTATGAATTTTCTGAATGGTATGAAATCTGAAACTCAAATGTCTGTCATTATTTTCTAACTTCAGTCTTTAATTATTTGTCACTAATTTGCCAAAAAACACAATTTTATGAAAAATGGACCAAAAATGTGATGTAAAAATATAAAATAGCAACACAATACAGCTGGGAACCTGTCAAAGAAGGGACACTTTAATATTAGTACTGCTAACTTGAGCAGCTGACAAAATAAAATAATCTACATGCATTTCTGAAATAAAAGTAATCTGATTATTACAGTTATTTCTTAATTATAAACCCTCCATGTTTTCTTCCAAAATTGCTATTTTGCGGAGGGATCATTAGGGGAAGAGCAACATGGTTTGGCTATGCCTAATTCTATAAAGCAATTTATTTGCATGTACCTCTCAACCTGTTAATGCAATAAATCTGGACAAGGCCAGATATATTGGGGGAACATATAAACAGTACTAAAAATTGCTCTTGTATAAACTGGGACATAAATCTGGACAAGGCCAAATATATTGGGGGGAACATATAAACAGTACTAAAAATGCTCTTCTATAAACTGGGACAGTTGATAGAACAGGTCTTACTTTAGCATGCATTTTTCTGAAGGTTATGAAGTCTGATACTAGGTGTGTCATTATTTAGTGACTTAATTCCTAAATGATTTGCCAGAAAACCACAAATTTTTATGAGGAACAAATCAAAAATAAGAAGCAAAACATCTATTCATTCTTTGAAAATCTGGACAGTTGGGAGGTATGGTTCAGCTGGGGCTGTCTAAGTTTGCTGCCCTTCCCCCTCACAAAACCCTGGTCGAATGGAGCCTCCTGCAGCCATTCCAATGATCCATTAATTTGCTATTTCACTCCATTTACCATAAACACTAATGTGCATACTGATTTACTTCTATGATGATTTGAACTTCATTTGAAAGTTTTATTTCTGCATTTTACAGCACAAACAATAAGACATAACAAACTTGGCATTAAACCTTCTCTGCCCTTGAAACTCACATTCACTGAAACAACATTAAAATCCACATTCAAAGAAAATACATTTTACTCGTGGCAGATAAAAATTAATTCTGGGCTGTTTTCAAATCATAGGCCCCTTGCATATGAAACATACATGTGCTCTTTGATACACCTTCCAATTGCTTTGAACATTTTTCCAGTAAACAATGAAACAAAACTGTCCAATTCAGAACATTTCCATCATAAAGTCTACTCAAACTTCTACAGTCCACTATTATCAGTAAATATGCACAATTCTACAGTCCACCATTATCAGTAAATATGCACAATCTCTGAAGTAGTAAAAAAGTCATCTAAATAATTCCACGTTAAATAAATCTGTAATGAAGAGGTTGGTGCTAGCAATCACCTTTACATTTCATGGTTTCATCGAACAATAAAGTGTCTGATGTCCCTGTGGAATAAATTGCCTAAATTACATTAAAAATAAGCTAGTAATATTGCAATAGGAAATGGATGGCAAACTGATAACAGGCTCATAATTAGTATCTTAACTTTCAGCATTCACCCCTTATGGGAGTAAAACCAACAACCTTCTGCATCAAAAGCAAGCACACAGCCTGCTGTGCTATTAGCACTAAACTTCTCTTCCCCTGCAGCTCTCAGCTCCTTGTAAAATCTGCTCAATACTCAACTGCATCTCAACTTCAGCACAAGAAGTCTGGAAAAAGCAAAATTTATTGGGGTGGGTCAAAGGGCAAAACCAGGGACACATTAAACATTGCTTGTATAATCTTGAAAGCTGCTAGAATAAAATGCTGTATTACCACGGTACCACCATACATTTTACTGCCAAAGTCCCTGTGCAAAAAGAGTCAGAACATACCACTATGCCAAATCACCTGCTTTGTGAAAGAAAAATGCTGTGTTACCATACATTTTACAGACAAGGTCCCTGTGCAAAACAGTCAAGAGCAATATACCACTACCAAATCAGCTGTTTTGTGAAGAGGAAGACTGAAACTTAAATGGCTATCATTTAATTAATTCAGTTCTCACCATAGCTGTCAACCCCTTAGCACAAAACACCTGGACAAACCCAGTAATGAGGGAATACAGCCCTCAAACATATTCAGTGAATTCAGTTCTTGCCATAGCTGTCAATCTTAGCACAAAAAACCTGGACGAAGCCACTAACAGGGTATTACAGTCCCAAAAATAAGGACAAATTCCAAATAGTCATCTTATAAACATAAAAATTGCTATAATAAAAGGTTGTGTTACTATATATTTATTGCTAGAATAAAAGTTGTTTTACTATGTATTTTCTGAAGACTATGAAGTCTGAAATTCAAATGCCTGTCAATTTTACTTGATGGAACAAAACAATTTTCAGCAGAGGCCCAGGGAGAAATACTGTAGACACGTCTTTGTAAAATGGCAGGATACCAGAGCAAATCCACACAAACACAGAGATAAGATGGAGACTCCCAAAGAAGGCACCACAGCCAAGAATCAAACCACAAATCCTGTAGCTATGAGGCAACAATACTGCCATCAAATACGTAAGAAATTAAACATTCAGAAACCTGAAGTCTGAAATTCAAATGCCTGTCAATTTTATTTAACATTTGTTAATCAGGACAGTCTGACTTGGAACAAAAAAACAATTTTCAGCAGAGGCCCAGGAAGAAATAATGCAGACATGTCTTCGTAACATGGGAGGACACAAAAGCAAACCCACACAAACACAGGGAAAAGATACAGACCCCACAAAGAAGGAACCCCAGCCAAGAATCAAACCTGAGAACCTGCAGCTGTGAAACAACAATGCTACAACTGCCCAATCAAATATCAAGCATTACAACATTTACAAACCACAGATATTATGAGGAACAGATCAGATCAAACATGAGGCAAAAATCTGCAGTTTTTTTTTCACAAATGGTGGTAGGTAGGGAATTAAGGTCTTTAAAACCTGCATACAAGGTACAGGATTCAAGCCTGAGGTATTCCCTACCACACACACAAACACCTGTAGTAGCAAACCACAAAAACTAAATATACTGCATTGGGTGCCAAACAGTTGTCATGAGAGTCCAATCAAGACAAAATGAAGTGTAGAAGAATAAAAATATTTCAATGCATTGGCTGCATGACAGCTTAATATCTAGATGGAAACAAAAAGGTTGTGAGGCATGAAGAAATAAATTACTTTTTTAAATACATTAATGGAATGCCAGTCAAAATCAAGTATAAGAAAAACAAGCAGCACTCAACTCAAACCACTTCTTGCACTGCAGTTCTAATTATAATTTATATTCAGCTTTATTAAAGTAACATGCTGAAAGTAGAAATCTCTGATGCCCCCACTTGTAAAATGTTCCTTATCCAAAAAGACCTGCTGCCTAACAACTACTTGTTTCATGGGGAAAACATGATCAAAGTAAAAAATGAAAAGCAAACAAGAAATAAGCTCAAGATACATTGCTTAAAAGGATTACTGTACAGGTTATAGACCATACGATTGGCATTCGGTTTATGGTTAAAGCCTGCAGAGATGACTGTAAGTCTCCAAGTGTAATGAGACTTTTAAAATAATGTAATTCTGTCCTTTATTACAAATACTGGCATATGCATTTCAATACCCAAGGCTTATACATTATCTAGTTAAGTATTCTCTACATGGCAACAGAAAGGCTTTCAATGTTGGCAATTCTTTAACAGTATGCTTATTAAAGTTTACTTGCATCTTGCAATCTCAGCCAAGCTTACCTGATGGTCATTAAAGTATTGCTACTTAAACACAGAGCAACATGCACTTTGAGTAATAAGCATAAATCAACTGTACAAAAAATATGACAGAAACCAGACCATTCTGCAAAAATCAAGGACAGATGAAAAGCCACTCTAGTACTTGTGTCTACCTTGGATGGGTGGGATTCTCTGCACATTTACACTGCATAACTACTCCTTGCCTTGCTGCGACACATCCAGGGTCACTGCATGGGGGAGTGGGGTGTAACAAGTATGTCACAGTTTGAAATGTCTCTGGCTGACTTGTGATGGCCCTGACACATTTGTCATACCTCTCAACCTCAGAGCAAGAAATCTGGACAAAGCCATACAAAGAAATGGGACAAAGGCCCAAAAATAAGGACAATTTTTAAAATATCGCTCTTATAACCTTAGAAAGCTAATAGAGGTCTTGCATTAGTATGAATTTTCTGAATGGTATGAAATCTGAAACTCAAATGTCTGTCATTATTTTCTAACTTCAGTCTTTAATTATTTGTCACTAATTTGCCAAAACACAATTTTATGAAAATGGACCAAAAATGTGATGTAAAAATATAAAATAGCAACACAATACAGCTGGGAACCTGTCAAAGAAGGGACACTTTAATATTAGTACTGCTAACTTGAGCAGCTGACAAAATAAAATAATCTACATGCATTTCTGAAATAAAAGTAATCTGATTATTACAGTTATTTCTTAATTATAAACCATCCATGTTTTCTTCCAAAATTGCTATTTTGCGGAGGGATCATTAGGGAAAGAGCAACATTTTGAGTCAAAATCAGGGACAGTTCAGAGGTTTGGCTATGCCTAATTCTATAAAGCAATTTATTTGCATGTACCTCTCAACCTGTTAATGCAATAAATCTGGACAAGGCCAGATATATTGGGGGAACATATAAACAGTACTAAAAATTGCTCTTGTATAAACTGGGACATAAATCTGGACAAGGCCAAATATATTGGGGAACATATAAACAGTACTAAAATGCTCTTCTATAAACTGGGACAGTTGATAGAACAGGTCTTACTTTAGCATGCATTTTTCTGAAGGTTATGAAGTCTGATACTAGGTGTGTCATTATTTAGTGACTTAATTCCTAAATGATTTGCCAGAAAACCACAAATTTTTATGAGGAACAAATCAAAAATAAGAAGCAAAACATCTATTCATTCTTTGAAAATCTGGACAGTTGGGAGGTATGGTTCAGCTGGGGCTGTCTAAGTTTGCTGCCCTTCCCCCTCACAAAACCCTGGTCGAATGGAGCCTCCCTGCAGCCATTCCAATGATCCATTAATTTGCTATTTCACTCCATTTACCATAAACACTAATGTGCATACTGATTTACTTCTATGATGATTTGAACTTCATTTGAAAGTTTTATTTCTGCATTTTACAGCACAAACAATAAGACATAACAAACTTGGCATTAAACCTTCTCTGCCCTTGAAACTCACATTCACTGAAACAACATTAAAATCCACATTCAAAGAAAATACATTTTACTCGTGGCAGATAAAAATTAATTCTGGGCTGTTTTCAAATCATAGGCCCCTTGCATATGAAACATACATGTGCTCTTTGATACACCTTCCAATTGCTTTGAACATTTTTCCAGTAAACAATGAAACAAAACTGTCCAATTCAGAACATTTCCATCATAAAAGTCTACTCAAACTTCTACAGTCCACTATTATCAGTAAATATGCACAATTCTACAGTCCACCATTATCAGTAAATATGCACAATCTCTGAAGTAGTAAAAAAGTCATCTAAATAATTCCACGTTAAATAAATCTGTAATGAAGAGGTTGGTGCTAGCAATCACCTTTACATTTCATGGTTTCATCGAACAATAAAGTGTCTGATGTCCCTGTGGAATAAATTGCCTAAATTACATTAAAAATAAGCTAGTAATATTGCAATAGGAAATGGATGGCAAACTGATAACAGGCTCATAATTAGTATCTTAACTTTCAGCATTCACCCCTTATGGGAGTAAAACCAACAACCTTCTGCATCAAAAGCAAGCACACAGCCTGCTGTGCTATTAGCACTAAACTTCTCTTCCCCTGCAGCTCTCAGCTCCTTGTAAAATCTGCTCAATACTCAACTGCATCTCAACTTCGCAGCACAAGAAGTCTGGAAAAAGCAAAATTTATTGGGGTGGGTCAAAGGGCAAAACCAGGGACACATTAAACATTGCTTGTATAATCTTGTAAAGCTGCTAGAATAAAATGCTGTGTTACCACGGTACCACCATACATTTTACTGCCAAAGTCCCTGTGCAAAAAAGAGTCAGAACATACCACTATGCCAAATCACCTGCTTTGTGAAAGAAAAATGCTGTGTTACCATCGTACATTTTACAGACAAGGTCCCTGTGCAAAACAGTCAAGAGCAATATACCACTACGCCAAATCAGCTGTTTTGTGAACGAGAGGAAGACTGAAACTTAAATGGCTATCATTTAATTAATTCAGTTCTCACCATAGCTGTCAACCCCTTAGCACAAAACACCTGGACAAACCCAGTAATGAGGGAATACAGCCCTCAAACATATTCAGTGAATTCAGTTCTTGCCATAGCTGTCAACCTTAGCACAAAAAACCTGGACGAAGCCACTAACAGGGTATTACAGTCCCAAAAATAAGGACAAATTCCAAATAGTCATCTTATAAACATAAAAAATTGCTATAATAAAAGGTTGTGTTACTATATATTTATTGCTAGAATAAAAAGTTGTTTTACTATGTATTTTCTGAAGACTATGAAGTCTGAAATTCAAATGCCTGTCAATTTTACTTGATGGAACAAAAACAATTTTCAGCAGAGGCCCAGGGAGAAATACTGTAGACACGTCTTTGTAAAATGGCAGGATACCAGAGCAAATCCACACAAACACAGAGATAAGATGGAGACTCCCCAAAGAAGGCACCACAGCCAAGAATCAAACCACAAATCCTGTAGCTATGAGGCAACAATACTGCCATCAAATACGTAAGAAATTAAACATTCAGAAACCTGAAGTCTGAAATTCAAATGCCTGTCAATTTTATTTAACATTTGTTAATCAGGACAGTCTGACTTGGAACAAAAAAACAATTTTCAGCAGAGGCCCAGGAAGAAATAATGCAGACATGTCTTCGTAACATGGGAGGACACAAAAGCAAACCCACACAAACACAGGGAAAAGATACAGACCCCACAAAGAAGGAACCCCAGCCAAGAATCAAACCTGAGAACCTGCAGCTGTGAAACAACAATGCTACTACTACACCATCAAATATCAAAAACGACCCAACAAAGAAGGAACCCCAGCCAAGAATCAAACCTGAGAACCTGCAGCTGTGAGGCAACAATGCTACTATTACATCATCAAATATCAAGCATTGCAGCATTTACAAACCACAGATATTATGAGGAACAGATCAGATCAAATATGAGGCAAAAATATGCAAAATGGTGGTGGGTAGGGAACTCAAGTCTTTAACACCTGCATACAGGGTATAGGGTTCAAGCCTGAGGTATTCCCTACCACACCACCATGAGCACCTGGGGCATTTACACACACACACACACCAGTCCATTCAAATAGGCTTCCCTACCATTCTAAACAATAAACACACACCAGTCCATTCAAATAGGCATACATTCATTCACACACTTCCCTACCATTCTAAACAATAATTAACACACTTACCTGTCCTTGCTGCCCATTCTCCATAACGTAATCCAAATGCCCACGCAATAATCCACAGTCCGGCCGTGATGCGTTTTCCCAGCAAGTCTGTGCACTTTAAAAGTGCACAGATGTCTCCTATGTTTCCCTACCTGGACTGCCGGGAGCATTAGTCTGGACTACTAGTCTTAATAATTTTTTTTTTCTTTTTTTTGTTGAGGGGGCTGCAGTCCGGCAGTCCAATAGCATGGGCCGCCCCTGTGTACCTGCCAAAAGTAATCCCAGATCTAACATCAAAAACAAACCACACTGGTGGAATCCTTACCTTTACAGGCTATATAACAAAAGAAAAAAGTCATGGCCAAAATCAGAAAAAAAAACAACTCTCATAGAGACAACAGCTGTCTAATTCAACTAAACAAGAAACTAAGGGGCCTATAAAAGTCCAACAAGGCCAATTAGGAAATTAGGATAGCCTCTCAGGGTAACTACAACCACAAAGCCTTCAGCTATGTCAGGAATCTTAAAGGTAATACTCAGCAGTGTGCAGAACTGGTGGTAAATGGCACAACCTTCACTGACCAGGGTGATACAGCAAATCTACTGGTGATAAATTTAGCTCTAACTTTACCCTCCAGTCCCTCCACTCCCACCTGTCAGATCCTTTCTAGCATACCCCCAAGTATGAACAAGCAGGAGGTCCTGGAGGTGCTTGCTAAGGCCAAAAACACTGCTTCAATGGGCCTCAACAATATCCCCAGTTACCTACTAAATCGCCAAAAATAAAACCTAGCAAGATGATTTGAGGAACTGTTCAACTACAGCCTCAAAACAGGTTATGTGCCAGATGAATGGAGGGCCACAACAGACATCCCTGTTCATAATGGTGGATCATCAACTGACCCCCGAAACTATAGACTCATCAGTCCGACAAGTGTAATATGCAAAGCCATGGAATAAATTATCATGGAAATAATCAGCAAGGACATTGGCAAGCTGCAGACATTGGACCCATCCCAATTTGGCTTTGTTAAGGGAAGGTCTTGCTTACTTAACCTGGTAGACTTCTTTGAGAGGGTCACCATGGCTATGGATGACAGGAAAATGGTGCATATCACCTACCTTGACCTGGCCAAGGTGCTTGATATAATACCCCATGCAGGTATTGCTACCAAACTCTCAGAACTAGGCATAAATCCTTACTTAACTCATTGGATTGCCAGCTGGTTCACATATAGGACCCAAGAAGTCTGGATCGGTGAGACCCTTACCATCAAAAGACTGGTCGCCAGCAGAGTACCCCAGGGCTCTGTGTTGAGTCCACTCCTGATTAACATCTAGTTATCTGAAGTCAAGGCTGATGTCAAAGGCCATTGGCTGGCTATGTTTACACATGAAGTTATCATAGATTCCCCCCATGACACCAACATCCTACAAGAGGATCTAACACAAACAAATGACTGGTGCGAAAACCATGGATTAGAACTCAATGCAAATAAATGCATTATAGTGCTCTTTGGGAAAGCGCTTACTCAAGCTAATTACTTCATTGATAAAACACCCCTAAGAGTTGATCATATAATCTGCGATCTGACGACATATATGACAGTAATCTGGCATTCAACTAACATGCAGTCAAGATAGTAAGAAAATCATTCTATGCCACCCAACTCATAAGCAAGGTTATGGGCATCCATGTCCAAAGTAATAGTAGCACTCTACTCAGTCCTTATTAGACGCATCATTGAGTACAATGTCCCTTTGGTATGTACCTAGCTAGGCACTTATCACATCTGGAATACCCTCAAAGGTTCCTCACTGGGAAAATCCAAGGTATTAATACCCTGTCCTAAACAGGTCACCTTAAGGTCTTATCTCTATACTCAATCTACTACAGGTTACTGACAGGTGATCTATGCCTAGCAGATAAGGCATCCTCAGATCCAGCTCTGATGGATCTCTTCCACATCTGCAAAAATACAACACCAGAAACACTAGATCAAAGGATGTAAACTTTGGCTGAAACATAAATAGAACATACCGGAGGGACCAATACATGTCTCAAAGGATTCCAGCACTATGGAATAAGCTCCCCATCTATGTGAAGCAGAGTTCGTCCCTGAGCTGCTCAAAATAAATCTTGATCATTGGATGGGAAATAACAGATACACTCCCAGTCTGACTCCCATATCTCTGATGGACAGAGGTCAACAGTAAGCAAATTAATCCCCAACTAACATACTTCCACAAATAGCCCTTAGCTACCTCTTCTGGGACAAAACTGGCCTGGGTTGCATGACTAGACTTGTAAAGACCCTGGTGGTTGTTAGCCTCATATGAACCTATGAAAGAGAAACCCCCACAAGACGAATCAGAACCTGAGGTCTCCTCTGAACTTGAATCAGATCAGAAAACTAAAGATAAAACCCATGAATCTGTCCCTTTATTTTCCTGTCTCGATTCAGATCCAGAATCTTAAATCTCTTCAGGAAAAAAAAGGTATCCTTTTTCTTTTACCAGAAAACACCTTATAAGAAGAATCAGTAGCTGGAATTAAACCCTGAGGCAGACCCAGGAAACCACTCCTGTCTATTGAAATTTGAGGAGCTGCATATACATGTTTAGTTTTGTGTTTATTTTTGACAAGGAAAATGGGGCCAACAGTGTTATTAATGGCAATAGCAGCCTCCACAGTGATGGACACAGCATTCTGACTAAACAGGGAAGCCTACCCTGTTCCCTCTCTCAGGACAGACAAGATCAGCTCTCCCTTGCCCACTGAGTTGACCCCAACAGCTGCAGAGTACCCTGTTCCATGGTGGCTGTAGGTGCTACAGCAGAGAGATCTGAGGTAAAGGATAAGCGGTCTGAGAAACAAGCTACGGCTACAGCAGAGTTACCCACCTGTGGCTGAGGCAAATTGCTAGCCTGCTGCAGTGGAAAAGGTTGATTGCTTAACTTTTTCTTTTTGTGACCGGAAAAAGACTGCCAATGTGGCCAGAAGTTTGTTCCATGGCCAAGCTGAAAATAACACCTCTTTCTCAATTAATAAAAGCAACAAAAGCCAGTAAAAATTTAAAGTCTTTAAAAGTCACTTTTTTCTGCACAAAGATACAGTAAGCCCCAAAAATAAAATAAACACAGTTTCTCCACACAGGAATGTTTTTCAATTACTTAAACCCACTTTTAAATTGACAGGAAAAATGTGCTCTACTGTTTAAATGTACAGTTGTCTCATGACAGTACATTAAAACATACAGTACTAGCTTAAAAATAATGTTATTAAAGTTGAAAGCACAATAAAATAATTTTTATAATGTGGTAGGTGTTACCCCAAAGATAACTTACCTGCCCAGGAAAGGAACAGCACAAGCTAATTGTTGATCCTCAAAAGCCAGCAGAGGAGGGCTCCATTCAATGGCAGGAAAGATCTGAAGGGCTTGGTGTCCAAACCTGTGTCTTTTTAGTCAGCTCAGTTCGAGCTGACTAATGGTTTGGGTATGTGAACGTGCCCTGAAGCTTTATAAGCAGGCCAGCTGTTATATTCCTGGCAGGTTATAACCCATATAGCTAAGGCTACTACAGCAGTGATCAATATGATGAGCATCTTGTATGTTTATTCTTTCCAGTAAGTCCTGGCTAATTTTGTATTTAACTTAGCACATCCTGACACTTAGTATGTTTTGATATGTGGTGTGCCCAGGTTTTATGAATATCATGATGCCTGTAATCAAAACATATGGAACGCTCTGAGAAAGGTCTTGCTTTAAAAATCCGTAACAAGAGGAATTTATTTTATTGCTGAAGATGCTGAAGAATTATGGAGTGTATGTTTTTTAAATATCCCCATTCTATCATAATCCACAGATAGCGGGAGTTCCCTGCTGTATTACCACTTGCAATACCAGACTTCTACTGATGTTTTCTAACTGGTTAGCGAGGTCATGATCAAGTCAGGTGTCAGTAATTTACTGCTTTAAAAATCGCATTTATCCATCTCATCCTTTTCTGTCTAAGCCTCTAAGGTAATTACTACATACATAATACATTGTCAAATTTGCTAAAAAGCTTTCTTGGTATATAAAAGGTAAGTTAGGTAATTGAAAGTTACTTGTAAAATTTAGATTATACCCTTTACTAGAAAAAGATGAATGCACATCGTTCTGGGAAAAGTACACTTTTACTTGAACTGAGATTAATGTTTCATGACAATGAGAAACTTGTCTGTCATTTAAATGAGATATAGCACTGTACAGATTTTTTTATTTTATTTTAGTTTTCTGTCAACCAAGGGTTACATTTTATAAATATGATTACAAATCCAGTCTTAATTGTGAATTGAATGCAAGTATATGAAACAGTTATATTATAAAGGAATATTTATTTTCTGTTCTGTTAACCCCCGGCTCACTTTGTGGCTAAGCTAAGCTTTTTTTTTCATTTATCATAAAGTCATGAAGTATTTATGCTCTTGCCATTTGAAACTTTCGTTTTTCTTGAAAGGTTAATTTATCTTCACTGTTATAGTTCTAATTTTTTCAGTGTTGCCATCTTTTTTTTCCACAGATTCTGACCATGTCAGTTGTTCTTGTAATCAAGACATATTGCCTACAACAGTGCTGCCTTAATTATTAATTTTTGTCTATCTGTTTCTAAGCTTGTCTTGATTTTCACTTCATGTGATATATTGTCTTCCAACAAAACTGCAATCACATGTGTAGTCTTGGGAAACCTTTCATTGTAATTGATAATACACCTTATTAGGAGGTAAAATGATTCATGTGCAAAGATTATTGTAACTTTATTTCCTTACTTTCTGTGAGAGTATTTGATTTTTATCATGTTTAATTTTTTGACTTTATCTGTTATGCCTTGCACTTAATAAATACTCACTGGCTGCAATAATAAAAAAGTGGAATCTCCTTTTTCACATATATTTATTAAAACTTTTCAGTCATTTAAAGATGCTTTAGTTGCTGTCTAGTATGCTTCTTTATTTGAAAATGTAAGGCCTCAAGTCAAGCTGTAAGGTAGTCAATAGCCAGAAACTGAAAATGTGTATTTTAATAAAACAGCATTTCTAGGCAGCATTAATGAAAGATTATTTAACTATTACACTGTTTAAATATGAATGCAAAAACATTAACAGTGCAGCTACTAAACATAGTAAGTTAAAAAAAAATACAATGGTCTTGATCATTAGAGACTGCAGGGATGGTAAAAAGGAGGGGAGGCTAGCATAACATTTAAGGGTTTTACCTTCCAAATGCGAGGTGCAGGGTTTGATTCTCAAGTGGGGTAATTGGCTAAGGTTAAAATGACACAGAAGGATAGTTAGCCTAGTATTAATGTATGAACCAATGAAAAACAGACATTGATGAACAGAAAGATTATTGTTAGGAATCCCATATTACTGAGATGGGACATAGAACATGTTGAGAATGGTATAGATGGTGTTGCAACCAATGGATTTCCTATGAGAGTATGTATGCATCATGACCTGTATCTTGGGGTGGGGCTACTCAATACCAAATTGAAATAATGGACTATATGCTAGATTAAATGCTTTCTTTATTACAGCCTTCCAGAGAACATTATGCCTGATGCAGTGATTCTGAGTTATGCTATAAGAAGACATAAGAACTAATTTGGTAATGACATATAAATTACTATACTACATGTAGACATTTGAATACTATTAGATGAGACTACTTCAGCACCACAAGTTATTTTCGTAATTGCTTACAGTAAGAAAAGAAGTAACTTACTTAAAAGAAAAAGTCATGCCATTTGGTGAAAAATATAAAAAAAAACACCATTTGCATTTCCATACTAGGCATCAATCCTACTCATTATGTGGCAAAAGGCACATGCCAGTATAGAAATCAAGTCTTATAAACAAAGCATAAGCAGCAGTAATATTCTTATATCATTCACCTTTTCCCTCATTATAAGTATTGCTATTAATTTTGGCAAGTTATTTATAAACTGAGTGCTGTCATTTCAGAAGGCCGATATGCTGATCGCTTTATATGTAAAATGTTATCAGATTTAATGACAGCAAAAGCTGCATATGTAGTTTGAGTAAAGTAACAACAGAAACATTTCAAAAAGGCTTTCTCAGTATTATTCTGAATAAACAGTGGTGTTAAGTATTATAATTTGAGTAAAGTGCCTCTGTGTCTAAAATTGGTTCCGAACTGAAATGTTGACACTTGTAATGCCAAGTGCTGACAGACCGAAAAAAAAAAGTTTGCAAATCCAGGAGAAGATCAAATCTTGAACATTGTTCTTCTCCTTTATACTTCTCTTTCACATGGCTTCTTTCCTGAAATCAGGATAGCTTCTGGTCTTACTGTATCGCAATGACAGTCCTATGGACATTAATAAATGGTATCTTAATTGGCATTGCTAAAGGGAATCTTACAGTGATAGTTTTCATGGATCTAATGAAAGCCCTTGACGTGGTTGGTCACCAACTTCTATAAACAGCATTTTTACAACAGGGACGAAGTCAAAATCATGCGAATGGCTAGAAAAATTCCTATCTAATATGATATTTAATGTTAAATTAGACCCTTTCACTAAACCCTCAGCTGTGCTTCTTAAAATGGGTATCCCCTAGTTCTGCACTTTCTCTTCTGCTTTTCTCACCATACATTAACAGACTCTTAGCAGACAACCTCACTTTCTATTAATCCTAAATCCATGTAAAACCAAAGCCCCCTTCAGAATGTAAGATCAGTACCCACTGACTGTAGCATTTCTGACCAGAGTTAGAGTCCCCTGATACTACATTATCCTTTAAGTATTTCAAACTATAGTTACACCAAAATCTAACACTAAGTCTCTCATCAAGGAAAGTAGAAGCAAAATCCAAAATACCATCTTCTAGGTATGGAACATTTCCTACTTAGGTTCATAAGTTCATAGGTAATTACTAAGCTAACAACTCCAGTGGGGCCATTTAAGCCTAGCCAAGCTTCCCAAATGTATCTGACAAGTTTTGATAACCAGGGGTTATTTTAAGGGATATATGAAGGCTTAGTCATGAGTGGTTAAATATTTGTAAGCTGCCTCTGTGTACTACAGACATAGGTGCCAGACCCAAGGTAAATTTTTGATTCCCCATCCATTGGCTCAACTTATGATTAAATTGGGTGAGGCAAGAACTCTGCTTCTCATGGATGGGAATCCTTTTCCAGAGAAGGGGTAGTCTCTGAGATGCACACTTGTCTCTCCAACATGTCCTGTTTATGTTGCAGACAAGGTTTAGGTTTCTAGATATGGTAATTCTGATGCTATTTATTTTGCAGATGTGCAACAGGTCTATCAGAGCTGCATTAGAGGATAGTTTGCAAGCCAGGCATAGATTGCCTCTCAGCAATCTTTAGGAGACAAATACAGGGATAGGGCTTTGAGGCGGTCTACTTAGGACATGTTGTTTAGGACATGTATTCTTTTTGTGAGGAACCTCTGTGGTCACTCCATTTGTTGCATATGTCTGGTCAGGTACTTACCAAAGGGGGTACTATACTCAATGATTGATCTGAAAAATGTCTAGTACAGAGGAACAATGGCATCCTTGGATATAGATGCTATACCCTTGCTTATAGGTTACTCAAAAATAGATTGATTTCCTTACTACCATAGAGACATGATGGTCAAAGGTCAGATCACTGTCTTCATAAGTTCCTAAATCTCTGACCACTGGGCCTACCCTTAGGAGTGTATTATCTATGTGGTAGTTTCCAAGTGTAGCCATCTTCTCAGAGGATACTATTATGCACTTCTTGTCAATGAGTTTTAGACTGTGGCTCTGGCATCAGACATTAGTCTGTCTCAGGCTTTCTTGGAGGGTATTTGTGTCTTTTGGGGAATCTATGATTGTGCCAAGTTTGCAATTGTCTGCAAACTTGGCCAGCCAGAGACCCTTGATGTTGGGCTTGACCTCAAAGTCTACTGTCTGCTGGAAGAGAAGAGTTTGTCAGTTCTTCTTACTCACCCTTAAGACAGAACATTACTGCACTGTACTACTTAAAATAAACTAACTCCCATTCCAACATACAGCAGAACTTTTGCTAGGCTCCTCATATGCAAACTTTTTAACCCAGACACCTTCCTTTACCTAGCTGGAAGATTTTCAGAAAAAGAAAACGTGCTACTTTAGACTTTGCCCAGAAAATGCAATCTCATTCTGAACTCCCATGACTATGAAATAATTTAATAACCACAACTTCTCAATAAAAACCTGCCCAAACTTCAGGGACCTCCAAAGCAGAAACACAAGCAAACTCCACCCCACCAACACAACCCAAATGACACATAGCACACAAACTCAGTGTGCCACTCAACCACAGCCCATAAGGCATAACAACGTACCCAACACTCTAGTCATAGGTGACTCTATAGTCAGGCACACTGATGTTCCACTCACCAGGCTAAACAAGGAGAAAGTTACTGTCAGCTGCCTGTCAGGTGCCAGGATCCGCCACATAATGCACGCACTCAGGTCACTCCACAACAAGTACAGATATGACACTGTCATTGTCCATGTTGGTGTGAATGACCTTGACGTACCAACCTGGACTACATGAAAAGAGACATGGAGGAGCTCTCTGATCTTGTAGCCCAGGCAGGTATGACCCTGGCCATGAGTAGCATCCTGCCATCACCCAGAATGATGCCACAGTACAAAAACAAAATGATTGACTTCAACAATTGGCTAAGCTTCTGGTGTCATTCTAAGGGGATCCAGTATTTGTCTGCCTGGGATGACATGATTGACAGACCACGATGCTTTGCCAGAGATGACCTGCACCTGTCACCCTTGGGATTCCGGATACTGGCTAAGGCTCTTGCCACCCCTATAGTGCCTTTTTTAGGCAAGGTTCAAATGACAAATTCACCTCCATAACAGGTAAAAGCAAGAAAGATCTGAGGGTATCAATGCTAGAAGTCTAAACCTCAAAATGCACTCACTCGAGGCACTCCTTAAAATGGAGAACATCAACATCTGTGTAGTGACAGAGACCTGGTTCAAAGCTCCAGAGCGCACCCCTGCATTAACAGGCTATAATTCATACCACACCTTTCGGCCACCTAACCCAGAGTGAAGCACTAAAGGTGGAGGCGTGTCCATATTCATTAAGGATATCCACACCTCCAGGCTAGTTGCACAGCATAATGCATCTGAGATTATCCAAGTGCAACTACCTCTAGGCAAGACCGCAATCCAAATTGTAGCTTGCTACAGAACCCCCCACCATGCCCCAGGATTCCCACTCCTCATTTCTTGATATACTGGAAAGTATTAGGGTACAACCTAACACCCTAATAATGGGCGATTTCAACTACCTCACCATTAACTGGGAAAACTACTCATGTACCAACTCTTTTGCTCAATGTTTTCTGGAATTCATAAATTCCAACACCTTGGATCAACTTATTCACACCCCCAACAGGGGCAGCAATATCCTAGACCTGGTTATTACCAACATGGGCAACCGGTGTTCCACACCAGAGGTCAATTCCTCGTTGGTCAGATCCAACCACAAGCTAATCACCCTAGACATCCACATCCCACCCCCACCCCCAATTAGGGAAACCACTGTAAAACCTTCTCCAAAGCCAACTTCACACTTCTTAAGACAGAAGTGACAAACTTCATGACACCAATGCAGATGGACAATAGAGGTAAGACTGCTGAATCCTACACAAATGCACTTTATAAGCACTTACACGATTGCATGGATCATGCTATCCCTAATAGAACCAATATGCTATCCTCCAAAAAAGGAAGCCAATCTGATGGTCCTCTGCCATAAACAAATTCTACAACAGAAGAAAGAAACTGTTGCAAATAAGAGTAAAATCCCATGACTGGAGGAACTCCCTGGTCAACCTCAGTAAGAAACTAAGATCCCTCATAAAATCCTCCAAAGCTTGTTACAAAAACAAAATTGCCACTGACTCTAAAGACAGCCACAAAGCATTCTATAGCTATGTCAAGAATCTCAATTGCAACACTCAGATCTGCTCTGAGTTACAGCACAATGGAACTAAATATACAGAACCAACTGATATTGCCAACATCCTGGCAGATAGGTTCAGTGCTAACTTTACCCATCTCTCACCCCCTAGAGGGTCCATCTCTATACTGGAAGAATGCAAAGTTCCTGTAATCAGGGCTGCACAGGTAAAAAACACACTCCCCAAAGCCAAGAACACAGCATCCATGGGGCCTGACAATATCCCAGGCTGTGTTCTACATGAACTACTGAATGAACTGGCACCCTACCTAAATACCATGTTCAATCATAGCCTTACCTCAGGCTTTGTGCCCACTGAATGGCGCACCACGACAGTTATCCCACTCCACAAAGGGGGAGCCACCATGGACCCCGGGAACTACTGCCCCATTAGCCTGATGAGCCTGGTCTGCAAGGCCATGGAACGTATCATCATGGAACTCATAAACAAAGACATTGGTAATCTCCAGACTCTGGAGCTACCCAGTTTGGATTTGTAAAAGGCAGATCATGTCTCCTAAACTTGATTGACTTCTTTGAAGCAGTCACCAAAGCCATAGATGAGGGTAAGGTGGTTCACACAGCTTATCTAGATCTCGCCAAGGCTTTTGACACCATCCCCCACTGGAATTATAGATAAGCTCACTAAACTAGGTATAAATCCCTATGTCACAAGATGGGTTGCTAACTGGCTCATGGACAGAACCCACACTGTGAAAGTAGCAGACTCCAAATCCGACTTCAGACAAGAGACAAGTGGAGTACCACAGTGTTCAGTCCTGGGTCCTCTCCTGTTTGGTATCTACTTCTCTGAAGTACAGGCTAACACAGAAGGTCTTTGGCTAACAAAGTTTGCAGATGACTGTAAACTAGGAGCCATAATCGAAACTCCTAACAATGTGGACATACCACAAAAGAGCCTCACTGAGACTGATGCCTGGTGTCAAAGCCATGGCCTGAAGCTCAATGCCAAAAAGTGTATTGTCATCTCCTTTGGTAAAAACTCTGTACCCATGAACTACCACATAGCTGGTAGTCTAGTTAATACCAAAAATGTGATGAGACCTTAGGACACAGGTGGACAGTAGTCTTTCCTTTGATAATTACATCGCCACAGTGGTCAGGCAATCCTTCTATGTGGCTCACCTCATCACAAAAGGTTTCTCATCCAGGAAAAAAAGAGGTCATTGTTCCCCTCTACTCATCACTCATTAGACCCATTATAGAGTACAACGCCCGTTTTGGTATGTACCTCATAAGACATCTACAACAACTGGAAAGGCCATAGAAATACCTCACAAAAAAGGATTACTGGCCTCAAACAGATGCCCTACGCAGACTGTCTCAAAAAACTCCAACTTTACTCCATCACATATCACCTACTCAGAGACGATCTCTGCCTAACATACAAAGCTATGTCAAACCCAGAGCTGTTGTACATGCTACACTTAAAGAAATCCCAATCCCTCCGAGCTACACACTCTAGGGACCTAAACCTTGTCACCACAATAAACAGAACATGCTGGAGGAATAGATTCCTATCCCAGAGACTTCCCATACTCTGGAACAGACTGCCTATCTATGTCAAACAGAGCTCCTCATTAGCACTCTTCAAGAAAAATCTTGATGATTGGATGGGAAATAGGAAATTCACCCCGAGGATCACTTCTGTGGCTCTGCTCGACAGGGGCACAAGAAAATAATTTTCTTGGGTGGCAAAAGCCAGGGTACATTTTTGGCTAGGCTTATAAAGGCCCCAGGGCCAATAGCCTAGTACCTACCTATGAATCTATGAACCTATAAAAGCAGCAGAGATGTTATCCACTACCCAGCTTTCAGAAAGAACTTCAAAACCACATAGAAAGGCTGCAGTATATCAATGTTTTAGAAACAGCAATCAGTAAAACATTTTGAAGACACAAACGGCTCCTGAAATTTATTCAGCTTTACTAGATTAAGTTTAATAACTTCTGCAACTTCCAGTAGACCAGAAAACATCAGGATTGAGGCTTCTCTCCAAATAACAGCACCACCAGAAAAACAGAAAAAAGCTACCTTGGAAATTAGAACCACCCTACTGCAACTAGACACCATCCCTGGTCCCAAAAAAGTCAAGATATTTTCTTAGTTTATTGCTGTTATATTCACCCGCTAACCCACTAGGAGGTGAGTATACTCTACTGCTGGTACCACCAGGAATTGGGAGACACACTTTTAGATTAATAATAATGTTTTAGAAACACTGCAATAATTTAAAATATATCAAAGATAAACCAACAATACCATGGCAATTATAATCCAAGCAGTGATAATTTTTACCTGGACTGTAGCAAGACACCTTCCTCAGCATATAAACACACCACGCTCACAATAACCATTCTTTCTGCTGTCTCTGCCTTCATATACCCCTACTCTGATCTTTCCTCATAGGTTTATAGGCATATACTAGGCTAATGACCACTAATGCCCTTAAAAGCCTAGCTGTGCAACAATGTGACCCACAAATTTGATTTACATTTCATTTATGGGGTGATTTACTGACTGCTTCTGTCCATCAGAGACATAGGAACCAGACCTGGGTAAGTTTCCGATTACCCATCCATTGGTCCAAGTTGCACTTAAATAGGGATAGGGAAGAACTCTGCTTCACATGGATGGGGAGCTTGTTCCAGAGAATGGGAATCCAATAAGAAATCTTTTGAAGGTCCCTTACACATCCAAGCTGTAAATAGGAATACATTTGTTTGCTTCTTTGCTTAATTATATCATAATTAAAACTGTGGCTGGTTAAGCACGCTTTAGAATAGTAAATACTGTGTGTTAATTACAATAATCCCTTAAGTGATGGATGGATTTTGTTCACATATATTTAATTGACTCATGTTGCAGCTTTCTTTCTCTAATCAGTGGGCTGAGCCTGAAATCAGTCCTAAAGGGTCAGTGTTCTAACCCAGTAACATAGCTCTCAACCTTCCTTCTCCAAAATGAGGAACACTAGCCCTTATAATGTGGAACAAATGGGCAAAATGTGGAAAACATACTAATGGCTTATTAATAACTTTAAATAGGAAGGTCATAGGATGGTTAAAACATGCTGATTTTACTTATAAAAACAATATTTAAATAAATTAATGATTAATTTCTATTTACCATCAATGTCAGTTAAAAAAATTCCTAGCACTGAGTGTGTGACAGATCCTTTCAATGTGGAACTTCGAGGAACATGAACTTTTTAAGACCTCAAATGAGGTACATTTATCGTAATGAGGTACACTTGAGAAGTATGCCTAGTAAACAAGTCTAAATAGATAAATAAATTGCTCTATGAATACTTCCTGCTGTTTACAATAATAAAAAGAGTCTGCTCCATGTTAGATGGTGGGGGTGGGGGGGTGGGTGATGAATGAAACTACAAAAACATCTGGAATCTAAAGTACAACATGGGCTTGAGACACTGGGAAGAAACTGTAGCTGCATTTGCCTATGCCAAATTGAAAAAGAGTGCTTGAAAATGAGGGAAAGTTACATAGCAGAATCCATTCTGGTGAGTGTGTGTGTGTGTGTGTGTGTGTGTGTGTGTGTGTGTGTGTGTGTGTGTGTGTGTGTGTGTGTGTGTGTGTGTGTGTGTGTGTGTGTGTGTGTGTGTGTGTGTGTGTGTGTGTGTGTGTGTGTGTGTGTGTGTGTGTGGGGAACTGTGTGTCTGGTGTGTGGGGCTGCACTAAAGAATGGCCTAGCAAATTTTGGTGATGAACAGCTCACAAATGAAACAAACATTGAGCTACTACCCTTGAAGGAGAAATAAGGAGACAACAGCAGACAAGGTGGAGAAGCCACTTACTGAAACATTATAAACATTATAAAACCAGTTTTATATTTTGTATACAAAAGAGAGAGATAACAAATGAGCACTCAGCTAAGGGAAAGTAAATATGAGTACTGCCCCCCCCCCCCACACACACACACACACACAATGATGTGGTTTTGGTGGACTAGCTATTTCTCTGGCTTCTGATGCTCCTGACATGCTCTCAATGTTTGCCTCCTTAAAAATCACAGATTAGGAGTTACACACAGTACACACATGAAATTTCAATCATACTCCATTAATCATTACTTGCCTTAATCTTTGTGGTTGTCATTAAAAATTTTCATTTGGAATGGAGAACAGATGTTGAACCACTCCAGAAGGCTTTGTTGCTTCTTCATTTGCACACAACACTTTGAAAAAACATGCACATTTTCTTTTGGAATCACCTATACTTAATAAGTCCTCAGAGGGATATTACCATACCCTGAGTTCAAATTGTTGGAATTTTTGTTGATTGTTTCTACAGCTACAAAACTATGGGTGAAGCAACCTGCATATAAATATAACATAAATAGTAAGAAGAAATATAGCAGGAGCAGCAGCATTTTCATGGACAACAATTGCAAAATTCCATAGGATACAAGATTGATAAATAATTCAGATAGACAAGAAACAAGTGAGTCTTAATAAAATGGAAAAAAAAAATGAAATAACAATTTGGCAATAGTGGCCTCAAGGAGACAGATTCCAAAAGGTCCATGGTAGTGGTATGAAGGGCATCCACTGTTATGTAATGCTACCCAACTCTGCTATACTGCACCACTCATAAATGACATTAGTCAAAGGTGCAGCTAGCTTTTGTAGTGTATGGGTCTGTTTCTTTGTACTGGTACCCTGCCTTCCCAGCTCTTCACTAGAACTGCAAAAAAAAAAAAGGGTCCGTCCACTTCATTGTACTGGCATGCTAAGTAAGTAGCCAGATACGCGCTCTCTCCTTCTTACCCCACATCTTCATTATAACAGCAAAGTAGCCAGATGCATACCCCTCCCCTCCTGCTCCAACTCTTCATTTAAAGAGCAAACAAAAAAGCACTCTGTCCACTCTGCTGCACTGCTACGTTAAATACACAGCCCCTCCTTGCCCCAGCTCTATAATAGAAGAGCAAAATAAAACAAAACATAAACCTGCTATTTTTTTAACTAGAGCAAACTGATGCACTGACTCCCTTTGCCCTGATGCCAGTACTGAAAGAAGAACCCAGGAACTGCACTTCACAATCATGCCCTCTAACAATGTGCAGTTGGAGCAGCTGCCCTTTTCTCCCATCTCTTGCTATGCTGCTGACATCAGTCACGGGATGAAGTGCACTGAAATAATACAGGAACCCACACAATGGATCTCCAGTCCATAGAATTCTATAGACTGGAGATCTATCATCTGGTTACTATGGATTCAAAACCATTCTGTTTGCAAATTGCATTACTTCTGCATGGTGTAGTTCAACAGGAGCAGATCCTGAGAGGAGCGGCCTGGCATAGTTCAAGGAACACCAAAGTGCAATCTATATGTTACCAGTAGTACTGTAGGCATTTCTTGGAAAACACAGTAATTCCTGTAGTGCTATGGATAGTAATACAGAACTAGCATACTGTTTGTATGCCTCATATATGCAATGTCCATTGTACATCTTTTGTTTTGTTGCAAAGTTGACCCATGCTACTGAGTGAGCTGACTTCCATGTGCAATTATGGCACATGTATGCTGGAGTCACCTAGGGCACTTGAACTCACCCTGGTGTGAATGTAATGTTCTCACTGTATGTAAGCAGTGTAATTGCAGGTATGTGAGCATTTCCCTACGTATTGCCTGTACTCAAACACACTACTATTATTCTGGGGATGCTCTGTGTAATGTAGAACTGACCCACTGGATTCAATATGCTATGCTACTTTATTGTAAAGTGTATTGTAAATTGTATTGTGTAGTGAGAGTAAGGAACAGGTGGAGGAGACCATGGAGAGGTGGAGATATGCTCTAGAGAGAAGAGGAATGAAGGTCAGCAGGACTAAGACAGAATATATGTGTGTGAATGAGAGGGAGGATAGAGGAATGGTGAGGATACAGGGAGTAGAGGTGGCGAAGGTGAATGAGTTTAAATACTTAGGATCAACAGTTCAGAGTAATGGTGAGTGTGGAACAGAGGTGAAGAAGAGAGTACAAGCAGGATGGAGTGAGTGGAGAAGAGTGTCAGGAGTGATTTGTGACAGACAAGTACCAGTAAGAGTGAAAGGGAAGGTCTACAAGAGGGTAGTGAGACCAGCTATGTTATATGGGTTGGAGACAGTGGCATTGACAAAAAGGCAGGAGTCAGAGCTTGACGTGGCAGAGTTGAAGATGTTAAGATTTGCACTGGGTGTGATGAGGATGGACAGGATTAGGAATAAGTATATTAGAGGGTCAGCCCAGGTTGGAAGGATTGGAGACAAAGCCAGAGAGGCAAGATTACGTTGGGTTGGACATGTGCTGAGGAGGGATGCAGAGTATATTGGGAAAAAGATGCTAAGGATGAAGCTGTCAGGTAACAGGAAAAGAGGAAGGTCTAAGATAAGGTTTATGGATGTGGTGAGAGAGGACATGCAGGTGGTTGGTGTGACAGAGCAAGATGCAGAGGACAGGAAGAAATGGAAACAGTTGATCTGCTGTGGCGACCCCTGACAGGATCAGCCGAAAGAAGAAGATGCTACTTTATTGTAAACATACAACGGTGTGCTCTGCCAGTGCCTATTTACTCAGTAGATTAGGAAAGAATGTTTCAAGAATAGACTCTGATTACTCATTAAACTATCAGACTTGAGGAATTGTGGAGATCTCTTTTGGAATGAGATGAGCCTGAAAATCTCTGGGTAGCATGCTGCCTTTGGCTCAGGAACATAGAAAGCAATTCACAACACTGAGGAAATAATTATGGAGTAAAACGATTGATTATTTTCTTCTATATAGTTAAATTAAGAGAAACCTTTTTAAGTACACTACTTTTTTGATGACATGAGAGGAGAAACTAATCTTATACCTCAAACAGACTGTAAGAGATTTTCTGTTTCCTTTTTTTCCTCTTTATTTTTATTCCAAATGTTTGGAGCAGGAAGACTGAATCCTCTTAGTTACCAATCATGAAAAGGATGGTTCAGCAAAATCAGTTTATTAACTCTTAACTTATTATTATTATTTTTGTAGTGATATTCATGGATCCTTGCAGTGTTAACAGCAATGGCATTTTCAGTAAGAAAGTAATGAAGGAGGGTGGTGGCACCTCATGTAACCAACTAGCAAGTAAGGTTGTAATCAAGTACCTAGATGATAATTATATTTGCATGTTTCAGTGTTAATGATCTACATAATCCTAAAAAGCAGCAACATTTTAATATTATGCATAAACTAAAACTATTTGTTCTCAGCAGAACAATAAACACCCCCAAGGATAAATGTTGTTTAACAGCAATGATAAAATCCAAATAATGTAAGAAAAACACAGAAACACAGCCAATATCATAAAACAGACAGAAGACTTTAATGCATAAAGGTAAGCACTTTTACACAACTGATTGTGCTTCTTCAGACCATAAAAAACACTAAAAAATTAAACAGGCATCATCAAACAATTAATACAAAACAGCCTATCAAAAACATCAACCAATTAAATATAGTACATTCAGTTAAAGAGACTTCTATCCTTTAAAACAGGCTTGATAGAGGTACGCCTGTTAATGCCTGGATACCTCTCAGCTTGTAAGTTGACAGTCCAGAACAATTCCTGATTTTTTGTGTAGTTCTTGATGTCACCACCCCAAGCACTAGGTGTAATAGTTTCTATAACCCTGAAACCAAAAATATGTTCCCTCCCTAGCTCTACACAATGTTTCGCGAAAGCATTATGTGTATCTGATCTATTAATACAATATTGATGTTCCCTCATATGTTCCATGAGCGATCTATTCATTTTCCCTACATAAAAACAGCTGCATGTCCTATTTTACTGACAGTGCCTAATAAGCAGGTATACTCTGCACCATGTTACATTTTCTACTGACTAATAATTCTGCCAGATGGTACTGCTATTGACTGTACTGACAAGGTTGCTTACTGGTATTGAAGTATTTCTGTACTTTTACTCTGATTACCCTTTATATGTGAATGACTTAAAAATGGCAGACTACCTTCATGTTATTTGCTGCAGAGTGGAAAACAGAATGCATGGCTGCCTCCTATATAATTAATTAATAAAAAGTGATCTCTTTTTCATACTCATGAGCACCTTCAGCTAACCTTGTCAGCCTCTACTGAGACCACTCAAAATTATTAGAGCTCTCCTCCTCTGGTATGGGAAGAAGAAGAAGAAAAGGAATGCATAGTTGTTTATCTGTGATTTTTAAATGTGCATAGCTGCAATACATTTATTTTGTGTTGTTCAGCACAGTAGAGTGCCATGCATATGTATAAAGGCACGCTGCCGTGCTGTAAAATGGACATGGGTCTGTGTACGAATGCAGGACATATGTCTTAGAGCAGTGGTCTCAGAATACACATGCCTCCTGAACACTAGAATTGCCATACGGCAATTTAAAATGAGCGAGAACACTCATGGTAAGACATCTGGACAAAGCCATAAGGGAAATCTTCCCTACAAAGCCATAAAGTTGACAGAATAACAGGTTTAGCATAAGAACATAGCACACACCTCCCAACCCATCAGAGTAAGGAATCTAGACAAAGCCATAAGGGACAATCATCCTTACAAAGCCAGAAAGTTGCTAGAATAACAGGTTCAGCATTAGCATGGATATTCTGAAGGGTACAAATTAAAAAACACAACAAATAAAAGTTTTTTTTTAGATATGCAATAAAGTTTAAATGTACCTGCGCGGCTGTGCCCATTGCTTAGCTACGCTTAGCCCAGCTGAAATGGCAGGATAAGTTAAAAAGCAATAGACAGCCAGTGTAAGGGTATATAGAATAGTGTAGTGGTTAGAGCATATACCCTGCATGTAATCATTCGTGGTTTGCGCCTCACCAAAGCCGCTTCCATTTTATATGTGTAGACATTACAATTGTAATTTATTTGTATATTTCTGTAGGAAGTAACTTATTTTTCTCAACCAGAGTAGTGTATTAGGCACAGATGTAAGGTGTCAGTGTAATAAAGTAGTAAAACCCCCATATAAATACAAGTGGCCATACAGTATAGTCACAAAATAATAAATTAATTACAGCATATTGGGCGATGTCAGGGAAGGTAAATAAATCTATATTATGTAATGAATGATGAATCGATTCCATACAGGTGTTAGACCAATATAATAAAACATAAGCAATACTAAGCATTGCACAACTATGCTGGCCGGGTGTAAGCATTGTGTACATATGAATACTAAGCAATGAATAGCCCAGCTAAGTGGATTTTCCCAGTGGTAAGCAATGTTGAACCTGCCCCTTTAAGCACTGCCAGCCTTAGCTAAGCAGGTCTGCCCATAGCTTAGCTTAGCTCAGCATTTTCAAAACCATCCAATCATGGCAAAGAGTGGGAAACTGGCTGTATTGAAACCCCGCAGGTGGGAATACAGATCATAACTGGTTGTAGATCTCCAGTGTCGGCAGTATAGCAGGTATTGGATAGGGCATGTTCTTTCAGGCTCAGCGCTGGGGCATACAGGAGTCCAAGGTCATGGTATAAAGCGAAAGCCTGGGAAAGTCTTGCCCGTGATCTCACCAGTGCCACTGGTATCCCTCAAAATGGTGAGCAGGTCTGACACCACTATGCCAACTTGAAACAGAGGAAGAGGGAGCTCTTGGAACAGTGGGTCCAAGAAACAAGAGAGAGGGGAGATATCCCAGCAGTGTGTAAGTATTCATAGCAATAACTGTTTACCAAAGTCCAGTCTGTGTATGTGAGGGATAGGTATGCATAAATGTTTCTCTATTTTCATTACAGAACCAGCTGAGCAGGCTGTGAACCAGGAAGCCCATGCCAGCAGGTTGCAAAGGCTGCATCGCGAGGCTGGTGAGTTACAATCCTGCTTGTAGTAGTCATACCAAATAAATATAAAGGAGTAAAATGTCACCTGGCAGTATAAAAAATGTGTATGGTTTCTACTGAATAAACCAGACAATATGACAGTAATAGTCTCATATAGGTCATATTTAAATAAAAGTGTAACTGCCTGGCAATAAAGTTCTAAATCCTGGACTGGTTGTGTTTACTCTGGTATTGTATGGACTGACATGTTGCATTCACCAAGATCTGATATCCGAATAGTACTATTGTGTTAACTATTGTTTCTCACACTGTGCTACATAAAAATAAATATGTCTAGGAATGTCTGTATAAGAATGTTGTAATTACAAAGTCAGATTGTACAACCAAGAGAGACTTAGACAGAAAACACTGAAAGAAAAGGCAGCAGTTTCTAAATAGCTCATGCTGATGAAACACAAAGTGTTGCATCTTTAGCAGACACAGCCATGGTTCGAATCCCAGGAGTGGTAGTAAGCTATATGCATAATTAACTAGGAATCTGGGAATATGTGTAGAACCAGTCTGGTAGTGTTGATAAACATTCCCCTCCACAGGTCTACCAGGTAAGAGAAGTAGAATGTAGCTATAAGACAGTTGAAATATACACTGTGTACAAACATACCACTGCCCAAACCAAGGCCATAGGGTATTGTAATAATACCTGTAGAGTAATGATTAGAGCAATGATCATTAAAGTTGTGAGTACTGCAAAGATATACAAGTTAATTGACATCTCTCTCCCCCACCATATCTGCAACAATAATCTAGACACACAAATCAATGAGTATGTTTTACAGCAAACCTACTGTTGGGACATATGTCCTATTGTTCAACAAATATTGAAATGTCTTTCTATTAATGTTCCATGTTGAAATACTATCATTGGTGGCCTGTTGCTATCAATGTAACCTGCATGCTGTTGTAATGGCCACTATGGCTCTATATATGCATGTGTTCTGTTTGCTATGCAACTGTTCCAAATCTTTTGTTTTGGGTTAATGGGAATATCTATGCATACCATTATAACTAATCCTGGATTGTGTTGACTATTACTAACTCACATATGTTCTAAAACTGCAACACCATAGCACATTTGAGAATGCCAATCCCAGTGGACCCACCTCTTCCACCTCATCTGGCCATGGTACCGGCCCCCAGCACATCTGGGACCCACCTGTGGACCTCCTCATCCGCTGGTCTTGCACCACCTTTGGGTGGAATTGCCTCAGGGGATAGGGATCTCCCCCACTGGGAGCGGGCGCAGACAGGATACTTTTACCTGAAGCCAGGTCTTGGGATTGGTGCGTAGCGAGCACCAAAAGGAGTCTGGAGATCTGCTACGGCAGCTTGAGGGCCGTGTGGCTTGATTAGAGGGTCAGCCTGCCCCTCCTGCTCAGCCCCGAGCACAGCTACCTTCGGGGCCATGAAGGTGCAGTGGTGACTGCTCATAGGTGGTGACCTCAGTCCCACAGTTTCCATTTGGGGGCTCATGGGCTTCTGATTTCCAAACACCCCTCCCCATCCAAGGTGTTTACCCCCTCATGTGTCATATACAGCCCCTGTATGCTGCCTTGTCTGTCTTGTCTGTCTACCTACCCAACCTACCTCCCCAAATATACCTACTATCCTTCCCCAACATCCCACTCTCACCTTAAAAAGATAAAAAGGGCAATCTGTTCCCCAAAATATTTTTCCGCATACATAGCTGTCCATTTCACACACATGTCCATTGGACACATGTAATCTGGTCTAATTGGTGCCACAACACATTATTGTTGTCCTCACACCTCTTTCAGGGGTTTGAGTGTTCAAATATACCTCCAAATTCAGGATATATATGCACAGTTGTTGCTGTAGAAGAAATGGAAGGCTATGGACCTTCCCTACACCCATCCTGCACATTCGTAGCTACTTTCGTTATTGTCTTTCCCTCTGCATGCTCCCTTTTTCACCACTTTCCTATCACCCCTTTTTTCTTTTCTTTTAAATAAATTAGCACGGGGGTAGGTGGGAATAAGCTGTTTTAAGCAGTAGTATGTAGGATTAAGCCTATTTGCATAGCGCTAAGCAATGCCTACACAGATTAATCACTTATAAGGCTAACTGTCTGTAAGCATATTAAACTGGAAGTTAGCATTGCTTACCACTGCATAAACCCACTTACAACTACTTAAAAGTGCCTTAATCACTCTGTATCCATCAGCCCTTGGTCTGGCCAACAACAAAATTATCGTTCCTTGCAAGTTTTGAACCCAGGACCCTACCCACAGGAATTTACCACTGAGCCATCTGAGCTGTAGATAGAGCTGATATTTTCTCAAACATATCATGCAGCACAGTCATTCAACAGTAGGGAAATTGTATTTATATATGTATATGTATCTATATATATATATATATATATATATATATATATATATATATATATATATATATTTATATATATATATATATATATATATATATAAAACACACACACACACACACACATATATATATATATATATATATATATACATGTATATATATAAAACACACACACACACATGTATATATATATATATATATATATATATATATATATATATATATATGTATATATAATATATATATATATATATATATATATATATATATATATATATATATATATATATATATATATATATATATATATATATATATATATATATATATATATATATATATATATATATATATATATATATATATATATATATATATATATATATATATATATATATATATATATATATATATATATATATACAGTGCATTTGGTCATTGAATCCACACTCTGAACCTCTCACTTTAAAACTTCTGACCAAAGGCAGTGTAAATGGGGGTGAAGGGGCCCAAACTAGGGACTTCTTGTAATTATTGCCCTTATCCCTTCCACCACAGTTGAACTGTTCTGCCTTGCAACAAAATAACTAGCCCTTGCAAGTCTTGAACCCAGAACACTGCACACCACAGCAAGTTACCAGTAAGCCAGTTGAGCTGTAGAGATGTCTGATGTATTGAGTCAAACTGCAAAGAATCCGCAGGTATGGCTAGTGCAATGGCCCAAAAACATACTGAACAAAAAAATAATAAAAAAGCCAGCACAACTCTGTGTGGAAAATAATGTATTAAAAATACACCTCAATTCATTTATTCACATAAGACTCCAGACCGGTTTCAGCTTAACAGCCTTCTTCAGTGAACAAAAAACAAACAGCAGATGGTATATAAATACCTACTTTGATTGGCCAATTTTATTAAACAAACCTCATTTAATTAATTAATTAGAAATATTCAAAGCCCTCATAGCTTAGCAATCCACTTATTTTCTTTCAAATGTAATATTTCATGTAGACCAGCCCTATCCTGTGTTTTATTCAGAATACAATAAATGATGGTAAAGTTAAATGTGCCAGTTTTATGTTTACAAATGTGTTTGTATAAAGCACTTGAGTGTTTATGATTCTTTATATCACTGACATGCTCACTTATTCTCAATCTTAAAGGCCTGGACATTTGCCCAGCATAAAAGGCCAAGCATGTACAACTGACCAGATAAATCACCCAACTAATGCTGCAATTCCCAAAAAAGTAAGATCATATACTATAGGTGTATTCTTACTACTAAAGCTTTTCATCTTAAGCACCCTGGGACAATAAGAACAATGGCCACAAGGGTTGCAACCAACCAGTTTGTCACCAGTAATAGTTCTCTGACTGATATTTGTATCCTGGACCTGGCATCTTTTGTAGTGGCTAAATAGGGACCCTAAAGAGTGACCCTTCCGAAAGGAATATGAACATATCTCTCCCAAACATTCACCAAGTGAACCCTCACCCTGAAGGATGTACCAATGTATTGAGATTATATTCATAAATGAATATGTGTTCTTACCATAGGTCGTTACTAATCTGACCTGATTTTTATTATCAGGAGGATTTCCTCTATATTCATGCAATCCGGATCTCTCCTGCTGGGTGTCAAACTGGCTAGCCCTACAGATGTCACCAACCTTGTATCCACAATCTTTAAACCTGTTCACAAGATCCTGTTCATAATGACTATATTTGGAGGGATTAGAACAGATTCTCTTAACCAGGAGAAATTGAGACTTGGGGATGTTTCTGATGACATATTGGGGGGTGGAAGCTAGTAGCATGTAACAAGGTGTTATATTGGGGGAATTTGCAAAATATCTCAGTCTCCAGAGTATCCAAAGGGGTACGCTTCACCAGAACATCTAGGAAAGTGATCTTATATTTATGGCAAGTAATCTTAAACTCAATACCCCATTTGTTCTGATTTAGATATTCAACAAATTCCTGGAAATAAACTTCATCAGCTCTCCACACCACACACTGAAGGGGAAGATGGCCATATGGATAGGTCACCCTTTTCCAAGAGGCATAATTTGGGTGACAATATGGGTCACCCTTTAGACCTAGGTCTAGAAAAGGGGGGGGGGCGACATAAGGGTCCCTCCAGATTTAAAGAGTGTCCTGAAAGTGACGGTTCAACAATAACATGTAATGTACATAATATCTCCTCATTGGTTCTGTCAGATATACAAATAAAAACTCTCAATAAAGGTTTGAGCTTTGTACCTGTTTTTTTTTTTTTTGTGCCTGAACATAACTTTGCACAAAATGTAATAGATTTCTGTTGTTCATTGAATTTATGCTTATTTTTTCAGGATGGACATAATAATGTGGAATCCAGACCTTTTAGTTTTCGGGATTCCACTTTTAAGCCACCTATGTCTCCAGTGGTTTCAATTTTTCAGAATAATGTGTTGAAAGATTTACATTTGCACCTTGACAAAGACCATCTGATTAGAGACAACATTACTAGAGCAGAGAGGCAATGCATTAATGAGCTCAAATCTAACAGGGATATTGTAATTGTACTGGTAGACAAGGGAGAGTCAGTGGTTATCCAAGATTGGACCCAATATTATGAAGAAGTACAAAAACAGCTGTCAGACAATCGATATTATAGGATCATACCCCTAGACACTACAGCCACATTTAAAGTGGAGACTGATACATTTTTCGACATGGCGGTTGATGAGGGTATCATTCTGAAAGACATTGGTTATCAACTTAAGGTTGACCACCCAAAACAACAATACTTATACCTCTTGCCCAAAATCCATAAGGATCCTAATAATCCTCCAGGAAGGCCCATAGAGTCAGGGTGGGGTTCACTTACTAAACCCCTTTCTGAATTCCTTACCACTAATTTGAAACCTTTGTTGTCACACATACGAGCTCAGATCCAAGATACCACTCAGTTTTTGGGTATTGTATCAGATTCACAACTTGAACCTCACTGGCTATTATGTACCCCCGATGTCACCTCCCTGTATACCAGTATCTCCCATTGGGCAGGTTTAGCTGCGCTACAATATTGGTCAGATAGAGTGGAACTTTACAGTTCAGGTTTTAACTCTTTTTTGGTCTGCCTGGCAGAGCATGCCTTAACCAAGAATGTTTTTTACTTTCAAAAACAATGTGTATGGCAGGTTCAGGGCACGGCTATGGGGGCATCTTTTGCCCCCATATATGCTGACCTGTTTATGACATATTTGGAGGAGAAATTAATTTATGATTATTGTCATAACCTATACCTGGATGAAATAGACATTTGGAGGTGATATCTTGATGACTGTTGGATGGTGTGGAGAGCCGATGAAGTTTATTTACAGGAATTTGTCGAATATCTAAATCAGAACAAATGGGTTATTGAGTTTAAGATTACTTGGCATAAATATGATATCACTTTCTTAGATGTTCTGGTGAAGCGTACCCCTTTGGATACTCTGGAGAAGCGTACCCCTTTGGATACTCTGGAGACTGAGATATTTCGCAAATTCCCCCAATATAACACCTTGTTACATGCTACTAGCTTCAACCCCCAACATGTCATCAGAAACATCCCCAAGTCTCAATTTTTCCAGGTTAAGAGAATCTGTTCTAGTCCCTCCAAATATAGTCATTATGAACAGGATCTTATGAACAGGTTTAAAGATCGTGGATACAGGGTTGGTGACATCTGTAGAGCTAGCCAGTTTGACACCCAGCAGGAGAGATCCGGATGGCTTGAATATAGAGGAAATCCTCCTGATAATAAAAATCAGGTCAGATTAGTAACGACCTATGGTAAGAACACATATTCATTTATGAATATAATCTCAAGAAATTGGTACATCCTTCAGGGTGAGGGTTCACTTGGTGAATTTTTGGGAGAGAAATGTTCATATTCCTTTCGGAAGGGTCGCTCTTTAGGGTCCCTGTTTAGCCACTACAAAAGATGCCTGGTCCAAGATACAAATATCAGTCAGAGAACCATTACTGGTGACACATTGGTTGTTTGCAACCCTTGTGGCCATTGTTCTCATTGTCCCAGGGTGCTTAAGACGAAAAGCTTTAGTAGTAAAAATACACCTATAGTATATGATCTTACTTTTTTTGGGAATTGCAGCACTAGTTGGGTGATTTATCACATGCTTTTATGTTGGACAAACGTCCAGGCCTTTAAGATTGAGAATAAGTGAACATATCAGTGATATAAAGAATTATAAACAGTCACGTGCTTTATACAAATACATTTGTAAACATAAAACTGGCACATTTAGGTTTACCATCATTGATTGTATTCTGAATAAAATACAGGATAGGGCTGGTCTACATTAAATATTAAATTTGAAAGAAAAGAATTGGATTGCTAAGCTAGAATGGCTTTTTCCACCTGGCCTTAATGAATATTTCTAATTAATTAATAAAATGAGGTTTGTTTAATAAAATTGGCCAATCAAAGTAAGTATTTATAAACCATCTGCTGGTAGGGTGTGCTGTTTGTTTTTTGTTCACTGAAGAAGGCTGTTTAGCCGAAACCAGTCTGGAGTCTTATGTGAATAAATGAATTGAGCTGTATTTTTTAATACACTATTTTCCACACAGAGTTGTGCTGGCTCTTTTATTATTTTTTTATATTTTTATGTCTGATGTTTTCTCAAACATATCATGCAGCACAGTCATTCAACAGTAGAGAAATTGTATTTATATATGAATATGTCTGTATATATGTATATATGTAGATATATATATATATATATATATATATATATATATATATATATATATATATATACACATATCTTTCTATATGTATACATATGGGTCTACTTTCTATCACCGAACTTCCGATTCACCGACACACAAGTTACCGACCCCAAACAACCGAAAACACACAACACCAACTCAAAACAACACCACTACACGACACAAAACGTCAACTACATTGCACACAACAACATATCCACTAACCTTAACCTAAACCTAATCCTAAAGTCCGACACCCTAACCCTAACTCACTTAATCAACCTAAACCTCAACACCGTCACTATCGCACAACCTACCTGCACCTAACCCTAACTCACTTAACCCACCCTAAACCTCAACACCGTCACTGCTCGCCTACCTGCACCCCTAACTCACTTAACCCACCTAAAACATTCAGCCCGTCACTCTCACTCCACCCACATTCTAACCTGACACATAACCCTTCCCTACACTGCTCTCGTCACTTCACACACTTTCCTTACGGAACCCTTAGTCCGACACTACACACTCACCTTTCCACACCTAACCTAAAATCCCTCACTATCAACTTACCTGTCCGCTCCCCAATCCTAAATCTTTCACTTTGCTTTTACGGATCTCTTGGATTTTACCTCGGCTGCTGTTGTCGGTCTCTCAGCTGTCGGGATATTGCATTTTGTAACCTACCTGTTCGTTCCGTCTCAGTCTTCTGGGTTTCGGTGACGTGGCGCTTCGGTTATTCGAAGTAGACCCCATACATATATATATATATATATATATATAGATGTGTATATATATATATATATATATATATATATATATATATATAGATGTGTATATATATATATATATATATATATATATATATATATAGATAGATAGATATATAAAAAATATGTATATATATATATATATGTATATATATATATATATTTATATATATATCTATATCTATATATATGTATATATATATATATATATATATATATATATATATATATGTATGTATGTATGTAGTGCATTCAGACATTGGTTCCACACTCTGAATCTCTTACTGCAAGAAATCTGACCAAAGGCTGTGTAGATGAGGGTAAAGGGGCCCAAACTAGGGACCTCTTGTAATTATAGGCCTTATCCCATCCTCCACAGCTGAACTGTTCTGCCTTGCAACAATATAATAAGGCCTGCCAAGTCCTGGACCCAGGGCTTTGTAAATTATGATCAAAGCAATGTACCATTATACCATCTGAGCCGTACAAAATAGTGATGGCATCCCAAACATATCAGTTAGTACAGTCATCCAACAGCAGGGAAAGGAGTCTGTAGAATTAGTCAGGCAGTCTATATACACATGTATATATGTATGGAGATGCATATATGTGGACAAATTTATACATGATACATATATACATAGAGAGAGATATACATCCACATTCATATTCACATATATGCATACCTACACATATATAAAAAGGTTAATAAATATAATATATATATATATATATATATATATATATATATATATATATATATATATATATATATATATATATGTATACATAAATATACAGAAATATATGACAGCAACAAAGACATGGCAGAGGGTCATGCTGCTGCACACTCGAATTCTACATCTAGAAACTCCCTCACTGGAAGTATACCTTAAAATGGGGAACAATGACATCTGTGCTGTGACAGAGACCTGGATAAAGGCAGCAGGAAGCACCCCTGCAGTACCAGCCTATACATAATTCCACAACATTTGGCTACAGAACGTGGACCGAAGCTGCAAAGTTGGTGGTATTTTCATATTCATAAAGGATGCACACACCTCCAGAGTGGGAGATCAACATTATGCCTTACAGATCTTGCAGATGTAGCTGACATTAGGTAAGACAATGGTTCAGGTTGTAGCCTGTGATAGGTCCCTGTACATTTCCCAAGACTCACACTCCATGTCCATAATCACCCTGGAGAATATTAGTGTCCAACCTAACACTCTCATACTGGTTGACTTCAACTACCCCACCATTAAGTGGGAAAGCTACTCATGCACCGATGCACATGCCCATTACATCAACCTGGTCCTTCCTAACATGGGTAACTGTTGCTCTACACCAATAGTCAACAGCTTACTTGTTATATCTGAACACAAAGTAATCACCTTTGGAAATCCACAGCCATCCTACCCCCACTGCATAACCACCATGAAAAGCCTTTCCAAAGCTAACTATGGCCTCATAAAAGCAGAGGTGGTTAACCTTACATCAGCCTTGCAAATGGAGACTTGCTGCATGACAGATGAATCAAGCAACAATGCACTATGAACACGTACACAAATGCATGGCTATCACCTTACCCAATACAACCAGGACCCTCACCTCCAAAAAAAGGAAGCTGATCTGGTGGTCCCCTGCCATAAAGAGACTGTACAACAGAAGGAGAGAACCAATGTATAATAAGGTGAAGTCCCAAGACAGGAAATAAACCCTTATCAGCCTCAATGAATAGTTGAGATCCCTCATCAAATACTACAAAGTTATCTGTGAGAACAGACTTGGAGCACATAGTAAAGACAACCACAAGGCCTCATACAGATATTTAAAGAATCTCCATGGCAATACCAAAAATTGTTCTGAGCAACTAGAGAATGGCACCTCCCAGACTGAGCCAACAAATAATGCTGATATACTGGCTGGCATCTTGAGTGCAAACAGATCCCCTCACCCCCCAAAGGACCACTCCCAATACCAGTACACTGCCAGACACCCAGTATTACTGCAGCACAGGTTACAACACCACTGTCCAAGGCCAAGAATATGCACTCTATGGGACCTGAGAATATCCCTGGCTGTGTTCTACATGAACAACAGAGTGACCTGGCACCTTACCTGTGTGTCCTGTTAAACCACAGCCTCATCTCAGGCTTTGTCCCTACTGAACTGTGCACTGCTACAGTCACCCCTCCCCACAAACAAGGTGTAACTACAGACCCTGGGAAATACCACCCTGACTGCCTGACAAGTCTGTTATGTGAAGATATGGAATGCATCATCATGCACCTAATAAACATGGATATGGGAATCTACAGACTCAGGATCCCACACAGTTCACATTTGTGAAGGGTAGGTCATACCTGCTCATTCAACCTGGTCAGCCTCTTGCCATCAGTCACCTGAGCTGCAGATGAAGGCAAGGTGACACCTACAGCCTACATTGATCTTGCCAAAACCTTTGATAACATTCCCCACTCACTAAGCTTGGCATTAACCCCTATATCACTAGGTGGGAACAGAAGCACAAGCACAGGGGTAGATTGGACATACTGTTGTCATACATTGAGACAGTTGCAGATGTCACTGGGTTTGTTGTAACATCCTTTATGAGGAATATGACGTTGGTAATACCAATAGATGTGAGTATTTACTGGCTGCATTTCCCAGAGTCCATAACTGATATACCAAGGACACCAAATGTTTGGTGAATACACAAAAATTGACAGGCAGACATGTGGCCAGTCTGTGGAAAGTGTGCCAGTGGAGAGGTATGTCAGAGACATATCACTGTGAGTCATGGCGACACACACTAAATGCACGTCCACACAAACCCTGTCAAGCTATCAATCCACCATGTGTATAACAGTACTGATGACATCGAATCTGTTCACAAATATGGGGATATGTCCCCCATGTTGGGTGGCTGTCTCCACATGTCCTGTCCTGTGACATATTGCCAACCACTGTATGTGAATCTATAGGCCACCACTTCTGCAATGTCCCTCACACAGGCAAGGAAATGGGGCAAGGCGCACATTAAGGAGTGTCCCATATGTTGGAACTAGCAGCAGTGTTCAGGCCCACAACACAATACAATGTTGGCACCTACATAGTGGTATGGCTGTAGCAATACCTGACATCTGCACATCTGTACAGAGGATAGACAGAAAGTAGATAGTCAACAAGTTATGCATTAGAATGTATTGAAAGATAAATGTATGAAACTGAAAGTTATGCCATTACTACACGACAGAAGTCCCCAATGACATGTCCAAAGAACATAGTAGTCTACAGTTAATATCAACATATCAGATCAATATCTAATAGGAGATACATATAAACATACAGCTCAAACATGCAGAACAAGGCACTCAGTACTCAAGAGTTTGGCTTTGCATGCAGGGGTGTATGGTTCCAGTACTACAATCTGTAATGTACTCTTACTTGAAAAAGCACTGTTAAAAGTACTAACGTAATGATACCATATGTGTTAAACTATTTCTGGCAACCAGTGCACTGTAGTTGGTATAACATGCAAGTGTGACTGCATATAACTTGGAATACTACCCATGTATGAAACAAATCCAAAGAGAACATATTGTGGTACTAACCATGTATATCTGGGTCTATATTATAACATCAAAGTCTTAAAACTTCAAATGTTATGATATTGAACCATTTTGATCGAAAGACTATAACATCGAACACTTAGAATAGCAAATTTTTTCCCAAGGAAAACATTTTCTGTTCCGACAAACATACACACAACACAAGCACACCAAAATAAATAATCCACACACATACACTTCACAAAACCCTGCACTAAACCAGACATACACTACAAGCTATCCACTTACCTTAACCCAACCCTAACCTTAAGGTCTGTAACTACCGCACACTCACCTTACCCGCTTCCTAACCCTAAGATCCCTATCGCATGCTTACCTTACCTGTTCCCTAAACCTAAGGTCCCTATAACACACTCACCTTACCCGCTCCCTAACCCTAAGTTCCCTATCGCACACTCACCTTACCCGGTCCCTAACCCTAAGGTCCCTAACTATTACACACTCACCTTAACCTGATCTGTTCACACACTTACCTTAACCCAGTCTGTAACCTTCGCTCCACAGTCAAGGAAATAAGGAAGCTGCAGAAACGGCCCACTGAATACTTTCCCTAGGAAAGTATTCGATATTCTGTAGCTTCACTATTTTCAGCGTTCAGTGCATAGGGTTCGATATTATAACATTCAAAGTTTTAAGACTTCAATGTTATAATATAGACCTGTATACCCAAGTGTCCTGCACAGTATACTTACACCCCTTGCTACTGTAATGACAGCACATAGAAGCATTTTATATACAGGGAATTAAATGCAATTAAAATTAAAATGAATTAAATTTTATCAGTCTGGAATGTGATCACTGGTTACCAAGGCTAGGCTATGCTTAGCAGGTGCAACCATTGCTTAAATGTAAATGCTAAGCAGATTTGTGTACTGGTAAGCGAAGCCTACATGGTGTAAGCGCGATTCATTTAACCATACGTTAGCACCACTTACCATCGGTCAAACCCACGCAAACCTGCTCAAAATTGCCTTAACCACTCTGTATCCAACAGTCCTTGTTCTGCCTAGCAACAACAAAAAAAAAAAAATACAGCCCTTACAGGTCTTGAACGCAGGAGCTTGCACACCATAGCCTATACAACTTACCAGGAAGCCACCTCAGGTGTGCTATTAGAGGGTGTTTTTTCAAATATACCCTTCTTTACAGCCAGTTTACAATAGGGAAGAGACAAGTGTGCAACTGGGAAGGATTAGTATCTATAAATGAGGTACCTTCATTTTGTCGAAAGCTCATTTAATTGACACACATTTTAGTTGGACCAAATGACTGAAACTTCATTTCACTGACACTCCATTTGACTGACAGTTCATTTGACTGCCAATTGGTACTGGCAGTGTCTAGAGCACTGTAAGGTAAGTAAAAGGAATATTTCCTTTTCCCCACTGTAGTGCAACCCTGGAGTTAGTATATATATATATATATAGTTAGGGGTGTATCCTCCGGAGGGCACAGCCCCCCAAACTGGGGTGTGGGGGTGCAGCCCTCCACTTACTTTGGTTTTACTAAACAATATAAAACCAAAAGCAGAGAATATAACATGAAAGTATGTGGGGGGCTGTGTCCCCCATACGCCTGCTAATTATATATATATATATATATATATATATATATATATATATATATATATATATATATATATATATATATATATATATATATATATACACATACTAACTCCAGGGTTGCACTACATATAGTGTTGCATTGCCCTGACACTAATGTGGGTACTGGGAGTAGGCATGATTATCAGGTATTAATCAAAGAAGTGTCCACCATATTTATGAGCCTCTGTCCATGCCTACCACTACCAGCTATATCAACACCTATATACAGTGGATATCACAAGTGCACACACCCCTGTTGGAATGCCAGTTTTGTGTGCTGTATGACAATCAGACTGCAGAAGGTCATGTCATAATGTTTCTCATCTTGAATGTGACCCCTAACCTGTCCAATTCCATTGCAATACAATCAAAGGTGTTTCTAGGAAGGTGAGCAACTATTGTCAAGTGAAGATGTGCCATGATGTTAAAGTCCAGACCAAGATGGATGAATGCTGTAACCATCTCAAGAGGTGCATACACAGGTTTAAGGGTGTACACGCTGATTTAACTGGCATATTGTACTGAGTATTATTGCCATATGTTTTCACAAACAAGATTGTTATGTTTTCAATTGAATTGTACAGGCTATAGGTCACATTACAGGTGGGAATTGTTATGAAATGAGTTATTGTGGTGTCATGTTCCAATTGCACAAATACCAGGCAGTGTATCAGGGGTGTGTAAGCTTTGTATCCACTGTAGCTGTATGGACACAGCAGTACCTGACCTGTTTATCCACCCTCCACCAAGGTAAAGTAATCCCCTTTGGTGAACAGCAGCAATACACTAACACATAATAGGTTGCTACATTGGTTGTACAGGGACACATAGGTGCAGGCAACAACTCTGAAGCAAGTCCATCTCTATTGGAGCAAGCAGGTAAGTTCACAGGTGACATCCTGTAAGGCTGACTATGAGTATGAATCAGACATCTCCACACCACCAAGGACAATTGCAACCATGTACCCACATATGTTGTAAGTCTCAGATGAAACAACACAATTTACCCTGTACTGGGGATAAAGAACACCTCATACACACATGCCATGGATATAGGCAACCCGCATCACACAGGTTAGGTGGGAGCATCACCACCCTGTCCACCCCAGTTGTACATGGAGATATGCATATCAACCACACTCCTCCCCACAGCAATGGTGAAATGTACATACTGCCTACTGATGGCAACAACATCATATCTCAATGGGGCATACTAACATCAGTGCCTGGCTCCTACATGGACTCAGGCATGTGCTCGGAGCTTCATCACACACCCCAGTCAAACACAGACCTGCCACCATACACACATCATCCATATGGAAGATGAATGCAGTCAACCCTCTACACAGAAATGAATGGAGGATAGAGGATCATACAATCAATTGTCCAACAGTGGGGGGGATAAGATAGCTCAGGGACATGCAAGTAATGCAAGCTGCCATATGCATGATAGCTTGGAGGTTTCTGGGGTAGTCTGGATTATTTGCAAGTAATATACATTGTTGATGTGCATTTTGACAACCGTATGAGGTCCTGTGACCCTTTCCTGTTCATGTCTTCCAGGTAACATGCAGAGTGCTCACCTACCAGCATTCTCTGTTGGAGAAACAGACATCATCACCCAATATGTGATCGGACATTATGCCCTGTCATGTGGACGGAGAGCAGAAGATGTGCGGGTGAGGAATGCACTGTGGAACAGTGTGGTCCAAAGAGTAAATGATACCAGACTGCACAGCAGAACTTATGTGCATGTGCAGCATTGGGCCACCAACCTCAAATGCCATGCCCATCAATTGGCCGCAGCTATAGCTAGATACTGGTGGGGGGCCCAGCCATACAGCCCCCACTGACACCCACCGAGGAGCTCCTCACCACACTTGGCTCACATGCTGAATGTACAGGCCATGATGAAGCATTGTGGAGGTGAGTTGCACACACACACACACACACACACACACACACACACACACACACACACACACACACACACACACACACACACACACACACACTGGATGAGGAGTGTGGTGGTAAGGTCCCAGTGGGGATAAGTACACTAATGTATCAGACATACATGTATCTGTATTGTATTTACGTGCATGTGTCAGGTCCTATTGCAGTTGTGGATGGGGCTTTTCTAATGCAGAGAGGTGCACATCTATAGTGAGGACAGGACATTGTGTATTATTGTGGTTAGTATTGTTCATTATGGATAGGAACACCTCCAGACTAGCATTCCAATCATAATGCATTGGAGATACTTCTGATACAACCACCTTGGGGTAATGGTGCTATCCAGACCATAGCCTGCTATGGGTCCACATCTATGTCCCTAGACTGTCAATGCACATTCCTCAACACCCTGCCATCTCTGATGGTCCAATGCAACACTGACATAGTACGAGTCTTCAACTACCCCTACATCACCTGGGGAATGTAGCCAATCACCAGTACAGTGGCCAAACACTTCTGGGATTTATCATTTCCATTGTCCTACAACAGCTCATACTGACCCATCGTACAGGATGCAACAGCCATGACCTGTGTTGACTACTTAAATATGAGACCATTGCTCATCCCCAGATGTCAATCCTTTCATGGTGAGATTCACACAGGCTGTAATCAACATGGAACTCAACATGTCAGCTACACCCCCCACAAAGATAACCACCTGGCAAAAACTCTCCAAAGCTGACTTTGCAGCCATGACAACAGGGTGGATGTCTTCACTGCACACATGGCAATGGGATATAGCTGAATGACTGAAATCATACACATAGGCACTGTACAAACAGGTACATGAATGCATGGTACTAGCCAGAGCCAACAGAACCCAGACACTGTCCTCCAAACACTGGGAGACAATGCGATGCCCCCCTGTCATTACTGAAGTGTACATCAAAAGGAGGACATTATTGCAGGGAAAGGTGGTGTCCCATGACTGTTGAACTCCCTTATTAGCCAGAAACACAACTTTGGATCCCTCATGGAGTCCCTGGCAGGCATCTATGGCAGCAGATATGCAGCAGACACTGACGACAATCACAGCAGCCGGGATAGTTACATTAACAACCTCCACAACATTAAACACAAGTGCTATGAGTTACTGCACAAAGCTAATACCTATCCTGAGACAACAGATATTAGCCACAGTCTTGGCAACACACTCAGTTACAGCTTTACCCCTCTCTCCCCCCACAAGTGAAGTGCTGAGTGAATGTGTTCTCACATGCTGTATCTTATGTCCATTCTAGGCATCTATGTGTTACCAGGATGTGGCCCTGCAGCAATGCCACAGGGTATGGCAGTGTGTTGCCACATCCACAATGTCATAGGCAGGGTACAGTATGTGCATGGTAATTCCTGGTCCGTAACACAGTTATTGCATTATGCCTCCGATTATAGGGCTGAGGGTTGTACATAATTACATGTTGATGTACAACATCTGTTGTAGAACAAAGAATGGTACATGTTCTGGTTTGGACACACCTCTGATTGCTAATAACCACAGCCACAGGGGATATTCATCAACCAACCACACTGGGATTACTATTCACACACACACACACACACACACACACACACACACACACACACACACACACACACACACACACACACACTTGTCAGTACTGAGATCCATAGGTTCATTGCTTCATAGGTGCATAGTAGGTGAATGAGCCTGAAAACTCTACAAGGCTAGCCCAAGGGAATACCTTTGCATCAGGTCACATGACAATAGCCCCCAGTGTGGCTCAGGGGTATAGTCACTGGAGTGGTCCCCAGGGGTGAGTATTGTATGCACCATCCACTCATCCAGGTTTCTATTGTGCGTGGCCAGTGATGTGCACTGCTTCTCATGTATGTGATTTATATTCCATAGCATGGGCAATGTCTGGATTGTGCACATGTCCCACATGCATGTTCTTTGACATGTGGAAGTGTACTTGAGGTCTCTGGGGCATTTTGTGTGGACAGATTGGTATCTTCTAATGTAGCATTCCTGACCTCATTTGGTGAGACCTGGCTATGTAACTGAAGTCGTGATTGCACCAACATTGACAGTATGATATGAATATTCAGTGGAGTTAGTGGTGTCTGTCCATACAGGACATGTGTATAAGGCATGGTATTCCCTTTGTGGGGTACATTTTCAGACTCTACAGTTGTTGCAGGTGTCCAGTGGGGCACATGGCAAAAGGACCACTGTGCACATTTATTGGGCTACTGAGGGGATGGAACAGGGTGCCATGTCCTTTTACTTGCTGGATAACACACAGTCAGGTGATGTAACACATCAAAGTCCTTTTTGATGTCAGTGGCACTGTTGTGGTCAACAGGCATGTAGTCCACTGCTATCACACCATGGGCCACCATGGGCCACCAACTACCTGCTTGCAACTTACCTTATCTGTAAGGCAATATGCAGGGTAACTACCAATATAGTGGTTGTTGCCTAGCCAACTGTGTTTGTGTATGACACATGGGTGGAGAGCGGTTTCTGAGTAATAGAAGGGTTGACTATATTGTTCACTAATCCATACTTTTTCATTTAGGGCTGTGGATTGTCTACACCAACCTCTCTGGTGTTTGACATCTGTTGGCCTTGTAATGTGGACATTGTGACATATACTAGGCCCTCAACATAATAATTTAGCAAAACCCACCCCCGTGGATCCTGTTATTACACAATAACGCCAAACCCCACACTGATGACAGAGACACACACACATACACACACACCATTACAGATATTTAAACCCCTACCTAGCTATGTATTGCTACTACAGTGTACTGCTTCTATCACAGGCACCACGGAGCTTATAGGATGGATGCTGTCCCAAGGTACTTCTAAGGTGGGGAACATCACCAGCCCTTGTAAATACTGGCAATGGATGATGTAGTGGGTGAGAGATTCCAAATATTTTACCCTACACAAACCTTTACATTTGCCAGGAGTGAGGTTCAAACCTCTATCGAACAATCTTTTTGAACCATTATGCTATGTATTTACCACATGCACCACTTGACCTTACATGGTTTAGGATTGGCAACAAGTACTTCTAAGGTGGATGATATCTTCAGGACTGCTAACGTCAGGCACTGAGATGTGTACTGGGTCTAAATGGGGCCAAAATCTTTGAGGTATGGACATTCATATGCACACACACAAACACTTGCTAGGGATGAGATTCAAACCCATACCTATGCAGTTATTGCTACTACAGTGTTCCGCATTTATCGCATGTGCCATGGAGCTTACCGCCATGGAGCTTACATGGAGAGCTTTGCCACAGTATCTTTAAAGGTGAGTAAGTGACATGAATAGCAGTGGTAAATGAGGGGTAAGGGAAGTGTTGTAAGTGTGAATGACCACACAATTAGGTCTCTACCAGGATACACACACTCTTTCACACAAACACTCACATTTACACAATTGCCAGGATCAGAATTGGAATTCCTACCTAACTAATTTGCTACACTATAGTATTCTCAGTTATTGCATGCGCCACAGAACTTACATGTTGGAGAGCTGCCAAAGGTATCTTTGAAGGTGACTCACATCAGCAGCAGTGCTAAAGGAGAGGTAAGGGGATAGTAGTAAGTGTGAATGTCCACAAAATCAGGTGTCATCAAATACATACACACTCTCTCACACAAACACACACAGTTTCACAGTTGCCATGTCTGGGATTAGAACTCCTACCTAACTAGTATGCTGCATTGTAGTATTTACACAGTTATTGCAAGCACCACAGAGCTTATATGTTGGAGAACTGTCCAAAGGTATTTTTGAAGGTGAGTGACATCAGCAGCAGTGCTAAAGGAAGGATAAGAGGAGAGTAGTAAGTGTGAATGTCCATAAAAGCAGGTGTCATCAAAGACACACACACTCTCTCACACAGTTTCACAGTTATGTTTGGGATTAGAACTCCTACCTAGCTAGTATGCTACATGATGGCATTAAGCAGCTATCACAAGTGCCACTGAGCTTATATGTTGGAGAGCTGTCCAAAGGTATCTTTGAAGGTGAGTGACATCAGCATCAGTGCTAAAGGAGGGGTAAGGTAAGAGTAGTAAGTGTGAATGTCCACAAAATCAGATATCAATGAAGACACACACATGCTCTCACACAATTTCACAGTTGCCATGTCTGGGATTAGAACTTCAACCTAACTAGTATGCTACACTACAGTATTATACAGTTATTGTGAGTGCCATGGAGCTTACAGGGCTGAGATTTCCCAAAGGGTTATTTCAAGGTGACTGACATCAGCAGGCGTGTTAACATGGGCAATGGGAAGTGCAGTGTATCAGTGTATTTGACTGGGCCATAAATCATTCCTCTGGAAACACACACACACACACACACACACACACACACACACACACACACACACACACACACACACACACACACACTCAGTCACACACAACTTTACATTTGACAGGACTGAGCTAACAAATACTACATGAATACTTATTTGTACTACCGTGTTACACAGACATCACAAGTACCACGGGCACTATACGGCTGATGGCTATCAAAAGGAATGTCTACAGTGATTGACATAAGCACATTATGTAATATAGGCCAATTGGATGTGTAGTGGGTGGGGCAGGCCTCATAATGGAATTCTTTCTGTCACTGTCTGTCTGTCTCTCTTCCCCACATCTGTGTATGTGTATGTTTGACATATTATAATGTGTTGGCCTTATATATGTGTGAGTATTCCTATCCAATGTGTGTGTGAAGCATAAATGGTGTACAATTTGGCATGTGTGCACAAACATCTGCAAATGACAGATATGTATAGTCCACTGTGTTGTCAGACATGGCCTTCATTTCTCTAAGTTGTCAGACATGGCCTTCATTTCTCTAAGTGTATGAACATGCCCAGTATGACCTTCTGTATTGAGTGTGTGAATCCATTCTAGGTAGGGTTGTACTCCAGTCAATTGTTTGGTGTTCTACACCTACAGCTAGCAACCTGTTTCTGCAGGATATCTGTAGATAGGTGGACAATATAGAGTAACAAGGGCGACAGTTAGGGAGATACTGTAACTATTGCTGTCTGGGCTGCTTGTGTCACATGGTTGGTGTTAGCAGAGATATTCAGACATATGTACTGTTTTACACTGTGATGTACTATGTCATCAACTACTGACAGATATAATTATTTGCTTACAGTTATTTACCAGGAAATACAAAATGAAGGAAGCTGAGTCCAATATTGTGGGTTGCAGCCTACACATTCTTGCACACTCCTGCCATTCTGGAGGGGTAGCTACAGACACTTGCTGATGGGTCTGTGTAAATGGTCCAGCACCTTGGTAGTATGGTGGCTGAGGATCCCCTTCTTGTACATATATCAACGTAACAGAATGGCTATCTCCTGCTGTGGCCATACCTCTCAGCTGTACAGATTCACCCAGGTTACCCTGAGGCAGGGCTCATATATCTGGTCAGTTCCCCTTCATATTGTGGTTTATGAGCAGGTTTGTAGCCACCCATTACTGGGTTTGCAGGCAGCGGTAGTATGGGCACACATCACAGTTTCAGACTTCACACACTCCATGATGTCCATGTTTCTACACTCCCTCGCTCTGTTATTCTATCCTCTTCTTAACATTATGTGAGCGATATATCCCTATAGTTGGCCCTTCATCCCAGCAGTATTTATGGACTGGTCCACAGTTCATGCAGTGGGACTTGGAGGTATGCTACTGGGATTTGTCAACATGGCCTTGCATTTGTTTTCTGTTGACTGTGTTAGGTTGTTAGTTGGGACCACATGAGATGCCATACACCGACACTATGGGTGGGGCACAGGCCTTTGACAGAGGACTATAGGCCATTTGGTAGTGATGCAGGCCATCTGTAGCAGGCCAGTGCATTCTGTCACTCCTACATTCCCAGGCTGTGAGACAGTGGATTCTCCTGTGGTGACAGGGTAAGTGTGCGAGGTGTTAATGGCAATAGTTCCTGTCCATATTGATCCATTGGTCTGGATGCAGGCAGGGTGCTGCTTACAGCTAGGGACACACCTGCATAGGACACCTCTTCAGCATGTGGCATTCTGTGGGTATTCCCATACAAAAGTGGGGTCATACTGTACATATTCCCAACAGCAAGGCTATGATCTGTGATAAACCTGTGGCTGATGGTGGGGTGAGCTGAGTGCATATTTGATATGGAAGCTACTTGCAGCTGACTCACAGATATACCTGGGACATTCCCCTTATGCTGCCTTGTGCGGGGAGATAGGCAGTCTTTCATTACTTCATAACTGTGCCTTTTGTGGTCTGCCAGTGATTGGCCAGACTACATCATTATTCCATACTACACAGACAACTAATGTGCTGCTAACCCATATGTACAATTCCAAATTGTGTGCAGTTGACAGTTACATTTTATGCACTCTGTCTAGGGTACTTCCACCTGTGTACTGTGTGTATGTATGGGCCCACATTCATGGCATGTCCATCTTTCAGATGGTGACAGATATTGACGTCTGGACAATGAGTATAAATAATTGCTGACATGGGTATTGCTGAGAAGCATTGTGGTTGGCATTACAGTTGTCGGAACATGGCCCTGTCAACCACAGTATCACTGAAACACAACCCTCCATGCCTACATGCTGACCACTTCCAGATAATATTGAACACACAACAACCTAACACACAGACCCCTGCATATTGTACACATGCAACAATCTTTCCTGTAGATTGGGCCAGCTCGGGTAATCTGTGCTTCACTGATATTACTCCACACACTTACATGTTACTACATTTCTACATAGGAGTGTGGGGGGAGGGCACACCTGATTACTTTAAACATTTGCTATGACTGCACTGGTATTTCAGGTTCTCTGTTGGCTTCCATTTCATATTGTATTCTGACCTATCATGCAAACTAGAGGCATATCAGTAGAGTACAGATCTTAGGTTTTATTGACCTACATTTCAGTTTCAGACTTCTTACTCTTCAGAACTAATATACAACTGCCAGACCTGTTGTAGTCTTGTCTGTTTAGGTCTGGAGGGGGGCTGTTCACCATTGCCATCAATTGGAGGCCTAAGCCCAGCCTTTCTTTATGGTCATCTATACCTGTCCTGCTGACTGCGGCTGGTAGTAGGTATGTGAGCTTCACTGACATGCATGTGTGTGTCCTATGGGCGGATTCCTATCGCGTGATCAAAAATTGTAAATGGTGAACGGGTATTGAGCGAACCCGATTGGTCGAAATGTCGAAACATCACTCTTGTAACACGGAAATCGCCGTAGGAAATATTTTCCCTTTACTTCAATGCAGTGCAGTCTTGGAGTAGGAATATTTAAGTAGTGGGGGTCACCCCCCACATGCCCCCCTGCCTACAGCATTTGGATAAGTATAGTTTTTTATTTTTATTTTTTTTATTATATTTTTGAAATTTCAAACATCGCTCATATAGTGTTGACCATATGGTGTTTGAAACTTTCGAAAATATAATATAGACCTCATATGGACACACATTTGGGTCACCACATGTACTGCAGTAGGATTTGTCACCTTGTCTAGTACTGCTTAGTATGTTGAGACCAGTATTTGTTATGGATTTCATGCTGCCCATATAGGTGTCCACTATCTGCTGCCATCCCATTCAGCCACCCGATTCCCTTGCATGCTTGCATCCATACCATAGATACAACTATCAGAACATACTACTCCATTCAGCAATTGATAGGAAGAGTGACTTACCTTGTGGCTGGGCCAGTATTGAGGATGGAGCTGGAGGGCTGACTATGTCAGATGCACATAGTACACTCCCTATACATGGTAAAGTACAGGTAGTGTCATGTTTGGCACCCCTTTTACTGTGTGTGAGAGTCAGAGAGAGGTGTCATTTCCTGGGTCCCTACCGTGTCAGTGTATGTGCTATACATCATCCTTTGCCAAGGCCTGGGCATACTGGGCATGCCTCCTTCTGCCTACATGGGCAGGCTCAGTTAGTTCCTCCTCTGAGTCACTCTGTGCCTGTGATGGCCTTGGCAATGGTGTGGGGCTGTATGGCCTTGCCCCATGCTGTTCCTGCTGCAGCTGTTTCCACAGGATCATATTGTGTAGCATGGCACATACTATGAACATTTGTGTACATGTAGCTGGAGAGTACTGCAAAGCTCCACCAGATATGTCCAGGCAGCAGAACCGTAACTTGAGCATCCCAAACACACACTCTATTATGATTCTGGTTCGTGCGTGTGCCTCATTATGGAGTTCTTGTTCTGGTGTGTGTGTATTTCAGAGGAGTGTCATCAGCCACAGCTCCAGTGCATAGCCAGCATCCCCCACTAGGTGACCATATGGGATGTCCCCACTAGCAAATGACTGGTACAGCTGTGTAATATGCCAGATGAGGGAGTAGTGATAGCTTCCAAGGCTGCCAGCACACACATTCAAGATAATACCTGGGCATCACACATGACCTGGTAGTTGATGGAGCGGAAGCCCTTGTGGTTTATGTAGACACTTTCCTGCTCACCGAGTGGTGCTTTGATGTGTATGTGCGTGCAGTCTATAGCACCCACTACATCAGGGTATTCTGCTATTTGGTGGAAGAGACTCATATTGCTGGTAAATGCCTCATGGGTGTTGAGGAAATATATGTGCTCACCAGCATGTGCTGATATGGCATCCAGGACCTGGTGGAGTACCCTGGATGCTGATGCCTGTGAGATCCCCATGATATCCCCAGTCGCTCTTTGGATGGTACCTGTGGTTAGTATTCTTAAGCCTACATATACCTTGGTATCCACTGAGATGGGTTCCCCTCTGTTGGTTTTGTGTGTGAGGTGGGGCCAGCACAGCTTAACAATTTGCTGTAGAATGTCCCTGTCCACCCTATAGTGCTCCACTATCTCCAGCTCATGTAGACTCTGTTAGGTTACCCTGGGTCTGTACACTCTTCTCTTCCTCCTCACTGTGGGACAGTCATCAGCATTCGCATCCTCACCACCCTCAGCCTCTTGCACATATTGATGTATGAGAGTGACAGCAGCCCCTAACATTTTGTTAGCTTTGTCAGGTAAAATTTCCCCATCTGTGTACACCGGTGGTGTAGAATTTGTGGGAAAAAACAGACTGAAAGGTGTTTGTATAGTTTATAGTAGTGTGCTGGCCTGCTGCCTGTGTAATTGGCTGATTCTGATACATTTCACCTGCCAGCTATACTAGTTCTCCTTGATTGCCTTCCTACTGCTGTTTCCCTTCTCATTGCCTTCCTGGTTAAGCCCCGAGGCGAGCCGCACATACCCAGTGCTCAGATGTGAACAGAGCTGCTATTTCCTGTTGTTTTTTTTTTTTTTGCTTTAAACCCGGTGCGTGGCATGCACATCCATTTAGGCAATGTAAACTCTGCTAGGCAGCCTCAGACACACCCCCTTCCTTAGCTTTGTTTAGCTAAGGGCAAACACAGGCCACATAGCTCCAAAAAGATTACAGCATGCATGTATGACACTCCCCCTTATGATGTCATCCACCTCTTAGACTTATACAGTGGTGTTGCTGCACCTACTCGGTTGGGTGCAAGCTAACACTGAGAGGAAATCTGTGATTCAGTATCAGTCCCCTCATTTACATAAACCAGAATGCTAATTCATAGTTACCACACTCACACTCAGCCTTCCCCCTTAGCAACCACTATTCCCTGGTATTGTTGTCTTATGAATGCATTGACTATTATGGCAAAATGCTGATTTGGGTATAAAAGCTTATTTCCCCATTTTTGTTCTCATTTTCATGGTGATCCTGTTTGCACACCGCTGCCCTACGCTTAAAAGTCCAAGATTGGCCAAAAAAAAAAAAAACTTGTTTTTTATAAAATTGCAACTATTTTTCATGCCAATGGCCATATATTTGGCCATTGGCATGCCTACTACATTGAATATATGCTTTCTTTTGAGCTGTCATGCCTCCGTTTTGTAATCTGCGGAAATGTATTCGGTTAGTAACTGAATACATTTCTGCAGGTTACACTATTCCTGCACATACACCTGCCTGCTTCCTGGATCGCAAATTCACCTAATTTGCATGTTTTTCAGCTGCAAATGAAGTAATTAGCATGTAGCAATGGTATCCATGCTGGAATAGTGTAGGAGCAGATGTGCACATCCCGGGAGATCGTTTCTGGATCGCTTGTCGGCTGTATTGCATGCAGCAGCTCCTGCACTTTTCCTGCACTGCATGCAGAGCTTGCTGAATCTGGGGGTGTGTGTTGGAAGGGATAATGGTTACCTACTGCTGCATTGCTTTCAATGGCAAATAAATATTATATATATTTTTACAGGCTGCCAAGTTAAACAGGAAGCTATTTACTTTAGCACTGCAATCTGCAGTATGCTTTGAAGAAATCAACTACTTTGTGCTGAAATGATTTGAGCAGCTCAGACTGAAAAAATTGTATGCAGGATATTGAGTTGCTGGTTTGTTATTTATACGTATACATGTATATGCTGCAAGAAAGACCTGGCTAAGATAGACTGTTCACTATGGATTACCTTAACCCTCTTATATTATAAGATCATGGAATATATGCAAATAACACCTAAAGAACATACCAGTGTTTCAGCTATATTCATTCAACATGCTACCTTTATAAGCATATCCAGGCCAATATAGCCAACTACAACTAATTACAAACATACCATGCTTTGGCCTTTTTATAGTGTAGAAGCACAGTGCTTAAAGTCAAGCCTGATAAGAATAAACATTAAAGTGCCTGCAAAATATCTCAAATAACATCCAAATCAAAAGGTTAAAAGTCACTCTAACAAACCATTAGTAAAAACTGCAAGAAAGACACAGCCAAGCTGCAATCTTCACTGTGTAATAATTTAAACATCTTGCAGTAGAGTCCTATGGGATATATGCAAATGATCCCTTATGGACATACCAGAGTTTTAGCTGCATTTTATAATAAAGGTAACACTAACCTGAATGTCATGGTCCATAGTTGTAGATTAGATGCCTCCTCTTTCCTGTGTAGCTGTGTAGGATGCATGAGCTTGCCACACAAAGTCTTGTACTACTGCTGCCTGCTGCTCACCAGCACTATCGTCACTTGTGGAAGGATTGGTAGCAGGAACTGTACTGCCATCATGGGGCACTTCAATAGCACATAATCATGTTTTATAAAATGCAACACTCAGTAAACATCCTGCACGCAGTATTAGGGTTGTACTAGATGGTACTCCAAGACACCCCCCAGGCTCATCCAGACAACAGAAATGGGCTTACAGCAAGCCAAACACTCGCTTAATGACAATCTCTCTCTGGGACAGCATGGTAGTATACCTTTTCTTGGCAGCATGCCTAGGGTTATGGACTAGGGTCAGCATCTATAGTTCAAGTGTGCAGCTTGTATTAGTTGAAAAATACAAGAAAAAAGTGTAGGAGACACAACAAAGGAAGGATGGTTTACTACTAAGCTATGAATTTCTCAAAGTATAACTAATCCCATAAATAGAGTTAAAATTTTCACTCACCAACAAGGTGAACATGGGGAATCTTACAATCATACCTCTCAACCTCATATAGTAAGAAATCTAGACAAAGGCATAAAAAATGGGGGAGCAAAGGCCCAAAAATAGGGACATTTTTTAAATATTGCTCTTACAAACTTATAAAGTTGATAAAATAACAGGTTTCACATTAGCATTAATTTTATAAAGGACATGAAGTCTAAAACTCAAACTTCTGTCATTATTATCTGACCATAGTCCTCAGTGATTTGCCAGAAAATTGCAATTTTTGGAGAAACAGACCAAAAATATAAGGCAAAAATCTGGACATTCTGCATAAATCTGGATGGTTGAGAGGTACGTAACCATACAGAAAGAGATGGTACAGTGATCATGAGTGTCAGATATAAGAATCATGGGCACTGCCAGGATGCTGGGCCAACATGTTTGTGATGCAACCTCATGCATAACACACAATGTGGCAGTTGATGGAATTGTAGCCTTTCCTATTTCAGTACCACTTCCCCTCATGGTCCTGATGGGGCCCTAATGACAACATGGGTTCAGTCTTTCACACCAAGCTCCTAAGGGAAACATTCCATCCCAGAGAAGGCAAGCATGGTTCTGACCTGATCCTGTGGTGACACTGGCAGATAAATATATGAGGATGTATATTGAGGAACTGTGTGCTGAAGCATCAAAGAGGTAGAAGCTTGGGAAATACTCAACATGTCCTTAATTTGTCATGGCAAGTACAGTGACAGCTATACTTTAGTATCCACAGGTATATGAAGGCCACATGTACTCCCAGTTCCTGTTATGGGCTATAGAAACTAACTAAAACCCTTACATTATCCCGGTCCACTATGAATATATTGATAATTTTCTTGATTATCAAAGTTATAATTATTTAATTTTTGTCTGTATCTGTGACTTCTTGGCCAGCGAGCACCTCTGGGCACCTGCGGTTTTGGTTCACCCAAGACAAGCAAATCACACTGAGAAATAACTAGGCTGGCAGCTACAGCAAGCATCTTCACCAGTTACAAAGTAAATAAAAAGGCTCCATATTGAAATGTTAGCACTCAAAATGCTAAGTGCCAACATATAAAATAAAGACTGAAAGCCCAGGAAAAGAGTGAATCTCAAAAATTACTTTTTTTCTTTAAATGTCTTTTTGTAGGGGATCAAGCCCCCCTACACCCCCTTCCCCATGTGGGTGGCAAGCCCCCAAGCTCCCCACACCCCTCCAAATTTATATATATATATATATATATATATATATATATATATATATATATATATATATATATATATATATATATATATATATATATATATACATATATATATATATATATATATATATATATATATATATATATATATATATACTCTGAGATTGTCTTCCTTCTGAGAAAAAGAAATATCCAGAGAAATGAGCATCTCAGACTTAGTATATGTAAATATGTTTTTTGGCACTTCAGTCTCCATGTTTCAGGACCTTCTCTAGCAGGTCAAAACAATTCAGGTGGTTACCAGATAAAAAAAGGTGTAACTCTACATTTGTAATGTCTCTGAACACTGTGTTAAATTCCATAAAAGATTACGAATTGCAAACTGGCAGGAAGAGTGCTCACTGGCATAATAAGTATGAAGCTGTTTTCATTTTACCTCATTTTTTGATTATAAGTGGTCATGGCTAAGTGCATCTGGCCTCTGTGAATCATGTCAAGGCTGAGGTCAGATGTGACCTGTGCAGATTGCCTTTACACTTAAGTGCAATGAATATATATAACACTCACTTTTTTGTAGCTACATTTCCCTTAGACACTTGGTCTCACATTGAAGGGTTATCTCAATATAGAGAAAGAGAGAGAGAGAGAGACAGAATCAAATGGCAAACCCATATAGCCAGCCAGATGAGGAGAAGAAAAATCTTGCCAAGATATATTCATATTGGAGGCTGTCAGAGAGCCCAAGCAAGATGGCTGCTTAGGCCCAGAGCTCTGGACAAAGGGTTGGGAAAAAACGTAATTAATCAACCATTTCCAGATGAAAAAAAAAATTACAGGATGGAGGACAAGCAGAAAAGGGAGCAAAAGCTAAGAGAGTTAAGGCAGACTCACAGGAAGAAAAGCTGGGTAAACTATTCCAAAAGCTGATGGCAGTCACTGATGATGTAGGCTTAATGAAAGAATCAGTAGTCAATCAACAAAGTGAAGTGAAAGAGCTGAAAGAAAAAAATATTCCAGGACCTGGAAGACGACAAAGCAGTACTGAGATCAGTGGTGCAGGAACACAGTAGAGGGCTGACAGAAATGGCAAATACTACACTATCAAAAAGTAAACTGAATGACCTAGACAACAAATATATAAGAAACCTACAGTATCAGAGCAAGTCCTGGATGTAGAACTGGAAAGAATGTTGCTGGAATTGCTGGAAATACGTGATCAGATTATAAGAACTGATAAAAGACAGATTCCACAGAGTAGTTAGAATGGGGGAGGTAGTAAAGACCACAAGCCAAAGCTATGAACCAGATTTAATTCCAACAATTCAATTGTATTCAAACGTTAGCACTTTTGTCGATCAATACTTCTTCAGACATAGTTAAAAAAACACACACTGAATGTTTAAATACTCTCTGCAAATCATATGACCATAATCACCTGAATGAAAATTTTTAAAACCTTGATACAAAACCTAAACTAATCAAAATTCACATAAAATATCCATACATGAAAAACATAAACATATTAAAAATTATATGTTCATCTACAATAAGCTCTCATCTTTAACACACTGCTAATACTAATTAATTCATTTAGTCCAGGTGGTACCGTGGCATTGAGGAAGATTTGCCACCACAACTCTCTTTCTTCCAATTTGATCGACCAAGAACCACCCCTTGGATGTTGTTCAGCCTGTTCCAAGACACAAAATCCAAAGGTATGCCTATCATGGGTCGCAATATGTCTCCAAAGCACATTAGTAGACAGCCTTTCTTATAGCGTATGAATGCTCATAAATCCGCTGCCTAAGTCTCCATTCCGTCTTCCCCACATAAAAACTAGGGCACAGTTTACACAAGGCAATGTAAATCACTCCCTTGGCTTGGCAATTAAAGTTGCCCCTCACCCTGATTTTTATGTTGTTCACAACACATTCATCAATCTCAAGAATCAAATGGCAGGAAGAACATAACCCACATTTTGTCATTTTACCACTTTTTCTAATCAAAATATCACTCATCCAATCAAAAATGTTTTTTTTAAAGATTTACCACACTTATAAACAAAATTGGGACATGGACCTAATTTCTCCAATACTTGAGCATGACATGCCAGTAGTTGCCAGTTTTTAATAAGAATCAAAGCTATGGAATCACTATCCACATTATGCGTAGTAACAAAATGTGGTTGGGACATATCTGTCTCATTGGTCAAATGCTGATCCAAATTGTTAGTTGTGTTATCTAGTTGTTCCCCAAAAGGGCCTACAAAAACACAAGATTCTGCCACTGGTTGAAAATGATGCTGGACCTGACCTAATAAGGGTACAAAATAACCCAATTGCCTTTTCATTAATACTTCCAACCAGATATTATTGATCAAAGCCTCAGGATACCCTAGTTTTAAAAACATGGAAGACAAAATGTTGCATTCATCAACAAAATCATCCCATTTGGAAGTCATCCTAGCTGCCCTAACCATCTGACCCTTGATAACTGCCCATTGCTGATGGTAGGGATGATTACTACTAAAGTGTAGAAGACTGTTAGAGGAGGTTGGCTTCCTATAAATCCTTGAGGACACTTCATGGGAATCAGGATTACTTTGAAGTAAGACATCTAAATAATTAACAGAGTCAACACCAATGTTGTGCGTAAAACTCAAAAAGGCAGTAAAATCATTGATAAAGGCAATAAATTCCTCTATAAGACTTTCAGGGCCAGTCCAAACCAGGAATAAATCATCCAGATATCTAATATATAAAAGAATATACTGAAAATAAGGGGAATAAAATGCAAAATATTGTTTCCATGCCACCATCACTATGTCCACAAATAAAAGACCACAAGGGGCACCCATGGTGACACCTGAAACCTGTTTGAAATACTGTCCCTGGAACAGAATATAGTTTGTGCCCAACACCAATTCCATAAGTGTAGTAAGAGTATTGGTCAAAGCCTGTTCCATCTTAAAACTGAACGGTAAATAATCCTCAAACCATTTAAGACCAGTGTCACGGGGGATGCATAAAAAAAGATCTTTCACATTAATTGTTATGAAAACAAAATCCAATTGTGGATCAATTCTTTACATTTTGATAAAAAAAGCCCACGAATCCTTACACAAATGTGGAATGTTCATGACATAAGTTTTTAACATATAATCAACAAACTGAGCAACCCCATAAGTTTTGGCATTGCCAGCATTTACAATTGGTCTTAGGGGTGGGTTGTACAAGTCATTGTATATTTTAGGAAGTCCAAAAATATAGAGATACGAGGTGTCTCATTTGACATATATTTATGATGCTCAGGTGTAATCTCTCCTTGCATGAGCATATCATGTAAAATAATATCCACATGATTATAAGCTATATTAAGCTCATTACGAGATGATTCCACATACCCATCCCCACATAAAATACAAAATACCTTCTGTTCATAGTCTAGTTGATCCATAATTACCAACCCACCCCCTTTATCAGGTTGCATAACATGTAAGTTAGGTATAACAACAAATTCCTTCAAAAACATTCTTTCAGTAACACTTAAATTATATTCATGACCAACAAAATCTCTACTTTTTGCCAATTGTCTCAAATCTAATTCACAGACTTGCTGGAATAAATCTAATACAGGATGTAAGTCTGGATTCATGATGTTTGGCACCCATAATTGAGAACCATTATAAGCTTTATCCAAACCACCAAACAATAATTTTAAATTCATATTACGAGTAAACATTTTAAGCTCCAAGACAGTTCTCACAATGTCCATGTGCCTATCAGGTACAAATGAATAGCCTCTACTGAATAAATCAGCATGTTGCATCGATAATTCAGTAGTGCTGTAATTATAGATAAAAAAGTCATTTGTGCTGTTGGAAATAATTTTCACAGTACCTGAAGCAGGGTTGTTGTCCAGAATTAATGGTGGTTCCTCCTCAACCTGAACGAATTGTTCCTTTGTTGGAACCATTGCCATAGGCCATTCTGATAATAATTCCGATAATCCTTTCTCTTGTTCTGAAGGCATTCCGAATACCTTGGTTCCACATATTCCAAAGGAGCTTCTCCATCTATCGAGTCCAAATGGCCATCACAAATAGGTTGCATGGACAAATCACCCCTCTCTTCATCATGAAACACATCTTCCATTCTCTTCTGTCCTCCTGGAGGTGCTGGGTAAGCCACACCTCTGCTGTACTCTGGTTGGTCCCTTTTAATTTTGTTAGATTTACATTTTAATATCACAGTACAGTTATTATCCACATCCAAATATATCATCTGATATCTGTTCATATTAAGAGGAAGAACACAAAGTTGTGATAAATTAGTGTCCAACACCTTGATGCCCTGTTCCAAGGCCTCCATCTCCGTATGATTATATTTAACCAGCAGCTCCATGAGTTCAAAACCATGCCAGTCAAACATCGCTAATAAAAATTTATATAAATTAGAATGGGCCATTAGACCTGTTGGGTACTTCCAACAGCAAAGACCCTTAGGCACTATTTATAACTTTACGCACTTGAGAAAATAAGAATTCTCTAACTGAAGCTTCCGATAGCATAACAACTTACACTGAAAATCACTGAGATGGCTGTCAATGGATGTAGACTGCAATTCCGCAGAAGCCCCAAAGGAAATAGATTTATTAAAACAGGTGTCCAAACTGGTAATTGTAGTATCACCCCCAACAATGTTGAAGTGATAATCACTCACTTGTGAATGTAGCTGCTGCTGCTCAAGAAACTGCTGTTGACTGGGCAGTAGGTCAGACCCATTCAATAACTGCGTGGAGGTTGATTGAAGGGCAGAAGCTCTTTGCCCAATCTCAAAATTTGAACTTTCTGCTTGTTTTTCATGTGTGAGCTTCTGTACAAGCAAGGTGAGATTTTGCAGAGAGGTGTGCACAGTGCTCAATTCCGAAGCTAGCTGGAATAAATCAGGAGGCCCAGCAGTGCCAGAGGCCATAGAAACAATATTAAGACAAAAAAATGATGAAACTGAAATTAGTAAAGACCACGCCAAAGCTAGGAACCAGATTTAATTCCAACAATTCAAAGTGAAGTGAAAGAGCTGAAAAAAAAAATATTCCAGGACCTGGAAGATGATAAAGCAGTACTGAGATCAGTGGTGCAGGAACACAGTAGAGGGCTTACAGAAATGGCAAATACTACAATATCAAAAAGTAAACTGAATGATCTAGACAACAAATATATAAGAAACCTACAGTATCAGAGCAAGTTCTGGATGTAGAACTGGAAAGAATGTTGCTGGAATTGCTGAAAATACTTGATCAGATTATAAGAACTGATAAAAGAAAGACTCCACAGAGTAGTTAGAATGGGGGAGGTGCAAGAAGAAGACAGCTGAGACATATATTAACATGTCCACATAATTATAAACTCAAAGAAATGATGAGAAAAGTCAGGATACTTCACTGATCCCCTTTAATGGTATGTTTGCAAAACTGGTGGAAGATTAGTCCCATTTACTGTACAAATTCAGAAAAGGGATGGCTGACTTGCTGTGTCCACTGAAAGCTCGGGGAACTCCTGCATGGATTAACTACCCTGCTATCTCCTTATCCCAATTCAAAAACATCCCTCAGAAATTACCTAAAAATGCATTGGCTCTGTCCCTATTCAAACCCTGACTAACCTCCTTTCAAACACAATCTACATATGTGAACCTCATTACAAGATTAAAACTCTGATCCTCTAACAGTCTAAAAATCTTGTGCTTCTCCCACATAATGGAAAAAAATTTAAACTTAAGCCTATAGCCATATGTGGTAACCATCATACTATACATATGTTCCTTTTTAAGATGAAATCCTTAACTACTTCTTTCTCAGCCTCCAACTTACAACTTTCCTGTGTGTACCTGAGAAAAAAAACATGTATCTCTGTGCACGTCATTAAATAAACCACAATTTTGTTATAAAACAATGTAATAATTTATGTGAATAACATATACCTCTGTGTGTAAATAGCACTAAAGATGTTTAAATCATGTGATAAATTCTCAGTAACATTTTTCACTGTATTTACACCTGTTTGTACATTTGGAGCCCCCCCCCCCGGGCCTCCATTGAAAATGGACCTGTATCCAGTCGGACTTCCCCGGTTAAAAAATGTAAAATAAATAAAATAAAATATCTTAACTGTCGTATGGTAGGGAAACAGAGGGAGAAGCACATGTTCTGGAAGATGCTGCAACAGGCACAAAAAAAATAAATAAATTCAAATATCCCATCACAGGGCCAGATAGGAGTTAAAATTACAAGAGTAATGGAGAATGGGAACTTAAAGGTGCTCAAGTCCCAACTGCTCAGAGACAAGTCCCTCAATGCCAGCTGTTCAAATTCAAACTCAAATTTGAGATCAGCCAAGCAGCTGCCACACACAGCTGCCTGCATCATAGGGAAGTGGTAGTGGGCAAGGTACATTGGGAAAGGGAGCGAGGAGGGGGATTTTATGTTAAGGGATTGAAGGAGATGCAGATTTTAGATTTATAGAGCCATTGGGAGGCTCATGCTATGTATTTTGACATTATTGCACACGTAGTGGGAGTTTATTTAGACATAGGGCAGGATTCATGAAACCTCCGTGTAAGAGTTAGCAAGTCTTACACGAAGGCTGCAGTTAAACGGTGTGATGTCAGCATGCCATGCATATTCATGAGGGCATGCTGAATCACACACTAGGCTAACACGGTCCATGTAGGAAAGAAGGGAGCGTGTCCGCACGGCGAGTCCTGCAAAGGGACACACCCCCAGAAGAATTACAGTCCCGAAAGGAAACACCCACAAGCGAGTCCGCTGAAATGTCAAGAAGAATGACAGCACACATGCCCCCACAGACTATAAACCCAACTGTAATGTAAAACGTAAAAATCAACAGTTTAATTTTTTTTTCATAATTTCAAAAATGTTTGCCTGTAATTGCGCTCGTTTGCGTGGGTGTGCCCTTTGCTCAGCGACAGTTAGCACTCATTGGAAAAGCATATAAGATCTAAATATGTAAATTAAGCCAAGCAGCGGCAGAGACATCGGCCAAAGAGGAGGTAGTCACGGTTCAAGCCCCAACAACATCATTTTCTATTTTTAGTGAAATAAGAACAAAACAATCCCCTGACATATATGTATATATATATATATATATATATATATATATATATATATATAAAACTATAATTTAAGTAAAATGTAATGAAATGGGCCATGTATTTTTGAAGAAATCTGACACAATAAAAAAAAAAAAAATTTATAAGTGCCCATAGCTGAGCAGCGCTCTAACAAGCTGAGTATGATTGCCCGCAGGTGACCAGTGGTTTAACAGGTGTAATACATCACTAATAAAAATTTATATAAATTAGAATGGGCCATTTAACACACTGAAACTGTGTGCCCGTAGTTGAGCAACATTTCTCATAGCGTAATAGGCGTGCTGATAGCCAAATAACGCGTTAACCAGCATAACCCGTTTGCACGGAGCTGCGCAGCGTGCCAACCGGCTTACCAGCGGGCAACGTTGAGCAACCTGTATCAAAGCTGCCTTTACACAGACACACCTCCTAGCCTGTCTAGACAGTAGTAAAATAAAAAAAAGCAATGCCCAGGCTCAAACCCAGGATACTGTGCATCATAGTCAAAGTACTGAATCACTAAGCCATGACAGCTATACTGAAAAATGCAGTATTAGCATATATATAGGAATGAATGGAAATAGAAGCATGACAAAGCAGGTTTTTTAAGCTGATACAATTCCAAAATGGCCAATCACAGATAAGTGCGGGAAAAACTGCATATATAAGTCCCATAGGCGGGAATACACAGCATAACTGATTGTGGAACCTATTTGCAGTCAGGATGGCAGGTGTAGGAGAGGGCAGTCACTTCCGAGCACAGAGGTGGCTTGTTGAGGAGTCCAAATATATGGTTTGGCTCCTAGTCCACTATCATGAGGCTCAACTCATGCAGAGCCAGGTTCTGTGAGGAGCATACAAGGCAGAGGCATGGAACCGGTTGGCACATGATCTCACCAGTGCCACAGGCATACCAAGGACTGGTGAACAGGTCCGTCAGCACCATGCGGACCTGAAGAGACGAAAGCAGGACCAACTGAACCGTTGGATCCAGGAGGCCCGGCAAATGCCCAACGCCCCACTACTGAGTAAGTATCCATGTAATTACATATGTAAGAAATTATCCTAGCTGATATTATGGAGATGTATGTTCCAATATTACTTCATTTATACTACAGCTGTAGGTGTGCTCCATGAGTCGGAGCCTATGGTGATAGGCTGGAGCTTTTGCGCCACCAGGCAGGTTAGTAATTAGTTTTCTGTAATTGTTATACAATATAAGTGAGACAGCTTGTAAAAGAGTTCAGTGTAGTTACATATTAATAAAGTTCAAATAACACTAGAAGAAAGATTCTGCTAGTACTGTATTATTAGATAAGTGATGCAGCCTGTAATCCAGAAATAAAAATTAAACAAGTCTGAAATAGAGATTTCCCACCTGTATTGTAATATCAGATAACCTGCTGCAGCCTGAAAATTAGTGGTAAACAAGCTAAAGACAATAGACATGTGTCAAATACATCCCCTTTTAAAATCTGCCATATGAAACAAGTGAGTCTGTTGGAAAGGATTATTGTAACCAAGTATGACATGTTAATAACGCCTAGAATTAAGTACCATCTTGAATTTTAAAAATAAAACAAGTGAGAGTGTGAGAAAGAGGTATGATTCAACCAAGAAAGCTGTTATAACTCTTGAATAAAGTATACTGCAGTCAGTACATAATGAAATGAATGAGACAGCCACAACCAAACAGTGAAATGTTTGTAATAAAGTACTGAAGCTGGAATGTGTCTGTCCCACAATTTGGATATGTTGCTGTACCCTTGCAATATGGAGATAGTATGGTTGTATGAAATAATGAACATCCACAGTTGTCTAGAGCCATATAAATCAAATGTAGCAGGATGCTGTACCTGAACACAGCCAGATATGAATGTGTATGAATAAAAATGCAATGTATATTAATGTAGCAGTAACAGTCCCATCACCAACATTCCTAAGGTTACATATAGGAAACTGTACTAAGACCTGTAGGGTATATATATCTGCAGCTACTAGAGATGTACAGCATATGTATAGGTAGTTGAAGTTGTTAATGAAATATTTCTTCACCCTACCCTATATTCACAAATAATGCCATTCCACAACAAACTGGGTATGTGTATTCACAATTAATTCCTATGGACATTTGTCCTGTTGGTTCAAACATATTTGCACATACGTTGATGCATGTGCCCTGTTCACATATCCAAACATGATGGCCTGTTGCCATCAATCAACCCTGCATGCTGTTGGATTGTGTACTGTTGTTCAAAATATGCATGTGTTATGCTTGCTGTTCAATGTTTGGAATTCATGGGTGTTTGGTTAATGGGAATACTGATGCATGCTGTTACAACTAATTTTGAATGGTATTGTTTGTTACTAACTCAAAATGTCATAAAATATTGCTAAACATAGGACAACAGGGAAGGCGGGTTCCAGCAGACCCACCTCTCCCACCTCAGCTGGCGAGTGCACCTGGCACTAGTGTCCAGGCCGGAACTTCCTCCAGTGGCCCTGTGCCACCTTCAGGTGGAAGCGCTGCAGGGGATGTGGCTCATCCCCCCTCTGCAAGCGTGGCCGGAGTAGACCATCCACTCACCCTCCAAAGTGTCCGGTCTGTGGTGCATAGTGAGATCAGGCATTCTGTGCTTGAACCCCTACGCCAGCTTGAGGCATGGGTGGTGCAACTCACGGGTGTGCCTGCTGCCCGTCCTACACAGCCCCCAGCACAGCCCCGTCCTGGGCAGTGAAGGCGCAGTGGCAACTGCCCATGGGTGGGGATCTCAGTTCCACTGTTGCCATCTGTGGGCTCATGGGCTCGCGATATCCAAACATCTGTCCCCATCAATTGTGTTCCCCCCCCACATGTGTCATACTCCGCCCCTGTATGCGTCTTGTTTGTCTTGTCTGTTAACCTCCCCTACCTACCTCTCCAAATATACCTACTTCCTGTACCTCACATTCCACTCTCACCTGAAAAAAAAATAAAAAAGGGCACTCTGTTCCCACAAAAAAATTACGCCCCATACATAGCTGCCCATTTTGCAGACATGTCTGCTGGACATGTGAACTGGTAATTAAAATTGGCTGTACAACATATTTTGTTGTCCTCACCCATCTCTCAGGGGTGGAAGGTTTCAAATTTCACACCAAATTACACACATATGCACAGCTGTTACTGATAAAGAAATGGGCAGCTATGGGCCTTTCCCACATCTTTCCTGCAAATCCCGAGCTTGTTTTCCTACTGTCCTACCCTCTTTGTGCCCCCTTTTTCACCACTTTCCTATCTCCCCATTTTCTTTTCTTTCAAAGAAATTAGCGTGGGTGTGCGCAAGAGTAAGCACTTTTAAGCAGTTGTAAGCGGGTGTGCGCTTGTGTGAGCTTAGCTAAGAGTGTGTGCGAGAAGCTAAGCGGCACTGAGCATGTGTGAGCTCTGCGCAAACCAGCGCTAACCCACTTACAACTGCTTAAAAGTGCCTTAGTCACTGAATGACAAGGCCTGTAGTCTGCTCGGCAGCAAAATAAAATTCCTCTGTCAGTTTCAAACCCAGGACCTTGGAAACACTAGTCTGCATGACTTACCACTAAGCCATGAATGATATAAAAAAACTTTGTGCTGAAAGCAATATATCATGAAATAGTAGGACTGAATCTAAAGGGAATATAGGAAGGCTATTACACAAAGCTTTTCTTGTATCTTTACTGGCAATTCTTGTGGATTTGTATAACATTAATGTGAGAAGAGGAAACAGCCATGCTAGTAGGTAGCTAGTAGGTAATAATGTGACAGTAGCACCTTGCAAACCACAAACACTATCAGAGCAGGATAAACACTGCCATATTTGAATAGGAAAGAGGCCAGACCTCGCAACTGTGACTGATTTACAGGGATGTCCCTGATTTGTAAACAAATGTTAACTGTGCCCCACTGACTCCCTGTGAAATGTACTAACAGTAGGCAGAAAGGTGTGGAATCCCACGTAATGGTAACTGTCAATTACTTAAAGTATGCACTACTTGCATGTCAGAAATGGTGTAGTAATACATATGCTCAAAATACCCCACAGTCACAACTGCAGAATATCTGAAATATATCACGGGTGTATTCCACTGATATGTACCATTTCCTGAGGTTGATAAAAGATACACCTGAGAGTATCTGAGGCCTGCAAGTGTCACAAACTCACAGGCATATCATTCTGTCTGCTGCCACACACTCTGTGAATAGCTGTAGAATAGCTTCCACAAGCACACCCTCATGTAGGAGTACAACCCAGAAATATCAAAGGATGTAGCCAACTAATAAAATAAGGACAGTATAGCAGTTTACAAGTGCTGCATGTGCCTGCTATCCATAACTGTTAGTACAAAGTACAAGGCCCCACTACTGCTCAGCAGCAAAATAAAATACCCTTGTAGGTGTCAAGCCCCACACCTTGGCCAGACCAGACTGCATGCAGTACCAACAAACCACACCAAACATATAAGGAATTGCTGCTGAAAGAAATATAGCAAGCATTACAAGGAGTGAATGTAAATGGAAAATAGGAAAGCCATAGCAACACATTCCAGTAAAGACACCTAGCAGGCCTTCAAGGAGTGAATGTAAAGGCCAAATAGTGAAGCCATAGCAACAAATTGCAAAAGCCACTGCTGCATACCAGTTAATCCACAAGTCCCACATGAAAGCACATACTCCCATTTAAACAGTATTAGTATTATTAGGTGTCAGTTAACATACACACTGAGAAGAATGAACTGGAGGAAGCAATAGTCAGGTTTCAGTACAACATGCATTTCAGTGCCTACAACACAGCCTTAAATATGAGAGACATACCAACCTTTACACTCACAGAACAGTGTCCACAGCATACCAGCATGGTCCCCACCTTGAAAATCTGAAAGGGCTACGCCTACCTAACCTAACATTTTATAGCACTGTCCTGAAATCACAGTGAGAACTGCAATTACCACACAGCAGGCTGCATGCAATTAGTAAATGCTGGCTAACAATTGGTGCAGAGGCCATCACATGCACATGTGCAGATATCTACAAAAGCAGCCTGTACTCCCAGTCCACACATGCAATACTTTCATTGCAACAACCGGAGGGAGAGACAGAGAGAGAGAGAGAGAGAGAAAGACAGAGACAGAGACAGAGACACACACACAGAGACACAGAGACACAGAGAGAGGCACAAAAAATAAATAAATAAAAACCATCAAGCTAACCAGCAGCAGGCCACAAAGCAGCAAGCCATCACAAACAGCAGTGAGAAACAAAGGTAATGTAAACTAATAATCTAATAATCTACATACTGTGAACCCTCCATATGTGTTAGCAGTCTGTATCTATATATATATATGAAGATGTGCATAGGGCAGGGGACATATGGCAACTGATAGTGAAGGCTGGACATACATATGTATTTGAAGGTTGCTATGTGCACATATCAATGTAGGTTGTACAGTAATGGATGTTTGTTAGCAGTATGTTAGTGTGTGTATTCATATGTGTAAATAAAAAAATATATATATATTATATGTATATGCATATTTATATATGTATATATATATATATATATATATATATATATATATATATATATATATATAATATGCATATATGTGTACATAGATAGAGAGGGATGTATAAATAGATAGACATATATAGATAGATAGATAGAATATGTATATACATATATATGTAATAGACACATACATATATAGATATATATAGATACATACACATATACAGACAGATATGAATGTCTAGAGATATGTATGTATATGAATATCTCTCTCTCTCTCTCTCGATATATATATATATATATATATATATATATATATATATATATATATATATATACACTGAGATAGGCACATGTGTGCAGATGTATTGCAACAGGTGCCTGGTGACAAAGGCATGGAATGAACATCAGTGTGGATACTGGAGTACCATACCCCATTCCAAAACACTTACACCACTAACGGTGGTTGCCTGCCTACTACTGGATGTGTCAGGAGGGAACATGGGAAACAAGTGTACAATAGCCTCCCCTTTCATATTCACAGTGGCACACTAGTCTTGTAATTCCTGTACATGGTATGTGTCAGCACAAATGGTGTGTCAGCTAGGGAAATGTAGGTCACTGTATCCCTCTACACCTCACAATGTCCTACACGGTATGTACCTCCCATGACAACTACAGAAAGGGAGAAGGACACAGTCATACCTAACAAACAGTGATAATGCCCTCAAACACATTACCTATGCAGAGTGACTGACAAAACCACAGATAGAGTGCCTTTCATACTACCTACACAGAAGTTACCACTGCTGGATATGCATAGTTAAGTCACACCCAAAACAGTTATCCAACAACCATGGTAACACCTCACAATATCCCCAGCCTAAATGACCTATGTCTGTCATCCTTGGCACTGCAGTAAAGAGCACATGGTGGAGGTACAGGTTCCTACCCACAAATAAGCCATACCCTGGAGTAAACCACCCAGCATTAAGAAGCAAGGCTCCTCATTAGTAGATGTCAGACATACCCCTGTTGAATGTTATGCAGATAGGTAATATGCCATATGAGTCACCCTGTGTAACTGTTTGACAGGAGCAAGTACAATCACATTACATGTGTCCCAAGGGGCAGGGTAGCATAACAGTATGCTGCTGTAGGCCCAGGGCCAATAGCATACTACCTACCTATGACACAATGCACACACACATGTACTCATTGCAATACCAACTATGTGAGGTGGAATGAGTGTGCCACTGACTGTGTGCAAGGTCTGTAATGGTGTGATTGCTCAGCATGACTTTGTGACTGTCATGGTAGTGTGTGTCCTTGGTGTGAGGCCAGAGAAAGATGTGTCAGGTATTGGGATACAAACATACTACATTGCCATATGTTGTGCTGTGGTTCCCTGTATGTGACTGCGGTGAAGGTAGGGGTATGGCCACAAAGACTAGGGTGCATTACCATTGAAATTTTTACTGTGCATTGCATGCATTGCATGGGTTGACAATGTTCCCCATCCATTACCTTGATACAAACCCCCAGTGTGAGGTTGTGCATTGGACTTCAAACAGTGTGCCGACTGCTGGTGTATACTAGTTTGTTGTATGGAGTGTGCCAGGCACTGTCACACAGTTGTTGGCTGTGCACTGGTATGTGGTCATTTACATGTGTATCCCCCAATAGACAGACAGATGCTATATATGGCAGTTCAGTGATATCACTACAGTAGAGTATTATGTGTGCCATATCACTTGCTCACATATTTTTCGTTTCCTTCCAGGGCGATGGTGCACCAGCTCAACCCCTCATACTCTGCTGCAGAGGAAGAGGAGATACACCAGAGCCTGGTGCGGGATTTTGCCACACTCTTTTCCAGCACCAGCCAGAACCAGCAGGAGAGGGCTGCACTGTGACACGACCTTGTCCGTCTAGTAAATGACATAGGCATGCATAACCGGACATATGAGCAGGTAAGCCATCACTGCAGTGTTTTAATTAGAAATGCCCGTCAGCATGCGTCTGATATCCACAGGCAACAGCTTGCCACAGGTGGTGGGTCGGCTATACACCCCCCCTTCACCAGACTGGAGGGGCTCCTCCTAAGTGTTGTGGCTCCAGCCCAACAACAACAACATCCACATACATGTGTAATGATGGAGGCTGGAGCCACCCAGCATGTGGACATGCAGCGTGCAGGTAACATGCCATATCTATAGTTGACTGCTCTCTACACTGGTAGTTTATGCATGTGTGAGATGTGTACTGTGTTTGCAGCTGTTATCCTGGAAATTATTTGCAAGAGTGATATTCTCAATATCAGCAGTAGACCTGTGAAAGCCAACTGTTGTACTACTGAACTGTATCATACTCACAGTATCAATGGCACAGTTGTGCCCACTGACAATAAATGTCTTATTTGTGAAGGTCCCTCTGGTGTAACAGGAAGGCAGTCAATCCATGCTGGTGAGTGTGTAATAACAATACTTTTAATACTAATGATAATAATAGTAATAATACCCTCAAACAGTATTGCTATGTGTTTGATTGAAGGTGTGTTTGTGTCTGTGTGTTTGTATCTCATGTACTGAGGAGTGTGCATGTGCCCATGTGTGCATGTGTCCATGTGTGCATGTGTGCATGTTCCCATGTGTGCATGTGTGCATGTGTGCATGTGTGCATATGTGCATGTGCCCATGTGTGCATGTGTGTATGTGCCATGTGTGCATGTGCCCATGTGTGCATGTGTGCATGTGTGCATTTGCCCATGTATGCATGTGTGCATGTACCCATGTGCATGTGTGCATGTGTGCATGTACGTGTGCATGTGTGCATGTGTGCATGTACATGTGGACATGTGCATTTGTGCATGTGTGCATGTGTGCATGTGCGCATGTGCCTGTGTGCATCTGTGGTAACATTATGTACACATTGTAAACTGTGTTTCCTGTCTTCCTCTCACAGGTTCTTGTGTTGCTCTGCTGGTGTGCAGCAGGAACCTGAATCCACTGCTGGGGATAGTGATAATGGAAAAG